>NW_010973041.1:1758924-1807098 GCF_000737465.1 Haliaeetus leucocephalus
GGAGCCAGGGAAGCTTCTAGCAGCTTCTCACAGGAGCCAGCCCTGCGCCCCTCCCCCACTACCAAAAAACTCCACACCACACAAACCCATAACAACACATTATAGACATATGCATTATGTCTCAAATATCACATTTTCCTTGAACTTTGTCCTGATGTCAAAGTTATTTTTCAATATATATTTGCTATTCTACTTTAAAGAGTAGATGAAGATAATTTTTTTTTTAAAGTGTATTTTAGGATTAAAGAGATCCCACATACCATTCTTTAGGAATGCATGACAATTTTTCTTTCCTCTACTCCCTGTGTTTTGACAGTATCCATTAGAAAAGCCATGCATTTAAATTTAACCTCCTAGATTATCTGGCTGTGCTGAGGAATTTAGGATCAATTTCATGAAGCTGGATTAATAGCATTTGACTTTCTCTATGATTGCAAGTTGTTGTAATACTTTGTAAAATCACGCTAACTACCTTAAAATGGCAACTTAAGTGATTTTATTTTATTGTGGTATTTCTAGCAATACCCCTGTTCTCCAATAAAGTTTTCATTCTTAGACTCCCCAGGAACCAACAAACTAGTATTTTTTAATTGCCTTTTCTAAGAGTGTGTTTCCCCATGTGTTCTTTCTCTTTTCATGCAGTCCAAACTTATAATACAACGTATGAAATCCCAAAGTAAGGGTGTACAATATGTCTATACTGATTCCATTATGGTAAGCAACTTTGTTGTTAGATCTGTTTCCTCATCTTGCATTTTGGAGGATACCAAGTTACCACAGGTCACTCTGAGACTAGGAGGTAATGTTGAGATAAGAAGTACTTTAGAGGTAATGATCTTGTTCTGCAGTGTCAGCTTAATCTTGGACCTAAATTAACTTCAGGTTGACTTACCTTATTTCTTTTAATGCTTGGCAAGATTTGTGTCATAAAAATGAACATTGTGACAGTGACAGGAAGTGCAAAGCCTAGGATGCATCCTGCTCTGTGGCAATGAGTCCAGTGCAGGGTCCCTGTGATGGTCAGGGCTGGAGCATAGGGTGCATGGGGGGAGGTGGTGGGCGCTAGGCTGCCTCAGCCTGGGGAAGAGCAGGGAAGGAGAGATGTCTCTGCTGTCTGCAGCTGCCTGGGGAGAGGCTACAAAGAGGGAGACAGACTCTTCTCGGAGGTGTGTGATGGCAGGACAAAGGAATTCTCAGTAGATATGAGTAAAATAAATGCTTACCAGGAAGGCAGTCAAACGCTGGCTGCCCAGAGAAACACTGGGATCTCCATCCATGGAGGTACTCCACACACGACAGGACAAAGCAATAAGGAATCTATTAAACAGCCCTCACTGGAGCAGAGATTTGGACTAGATGAACTGCAGAGATCCCTTCCAATCTATGTGAATCTTTGATTTATGATATATTAATTTTACTCTACCAAGTTTTCTTAGAAGAATCACAGGCATACTCCCATATTTGTATATTTCTAACTTGCATAACGTTTTTGTATAAAAATCTGTTTTATATTAATAATTCCAAAACAATATATCTTGCCGTTTTTTTCAGTTCCCCCTGTGCTTTTTTCCCTTGTTCATTTGATTCTCCTATATTACTTTATGAATGCTCTTACAAATGAAATTAGCTCATAAGCAGGCTTCACTTCCATGAAAAATCCAGACCCAGATATCCAGATTTTGATCTGAATTTAGAAATAATATCTTTACTTGGAGAATTTGTGAATCCAGAACTGAGCTTTTTAAAAGGCAATATAACTCATCTGGATTTATAACACTTTTTTAGTTTCTTTTTTAGTTTTGGGTTCCTCCCCTCCCCGCCCCGGTCATCTTATTCTGAATGTAGGGGCAGAAATCTGCCATCTTCTCCTTATGCGAAATAAAAGAAATTGAATTAGAAATAACTGTTACCTCTCCCTTTGTAAGTCTTTGTATTCCCAATATCTTTTAGACCTGTAGTATAGCCTACTTAAGAAATACGTGGAAAGCATAGATCAGTCAGATGTCCAGGTTTCCTCCTTCAGAGTAGCGTTGACTAGTAGGTCATGGCAGACTTCAGTTCCATAAAAGGAGTAAAGACTTTGGTTCATCTCCATATATTTTATAACCAGGTGCTACACAAAGGTACAGTAATCTTTTGTGGAATTGCTTGCTCTAAACCTGACTAGATAGCAAAGGAAAATTTTATTCTCTCAGGATGATACATTGAAATGAATCAGAATAACCTTAATATGTGGCATGAAAGAAATGCACATGTGGGTTAAGAGTTAATTCTAAAAAATTCTTGTTGCCCTAAACAGAAAAAGACTTTTGGCTTTCAGAACTCAGTATAGACATAGGTTTCTGTATATGGGTTTTCATAATAAGTGTGTGTTCCACAGTCCACTTCCACTAGGATCAGATCAGGTCCCTGAGATTTATGATGGAATCATATTCATTTATCATCTTGTGACTCTGGAGGAAAGGAGGAAGAAGTGTGGTTAATGGAGTTCTGCTCTTTCATCTGATGGAAGCCTTGAATGCAGTTACTAGAGTGTAGCAGAGATGTTATTGCTTCTGGGTAAAACTGGTTCCTGCTACAGAGGAACAGTATAGTATGCAGCATTAGTTAAGTCTTGCACATTGTCTGACTGAAGTTGATAGATGTAAAGATATGCTTATGCATCTCGAGACAACTTCAGGTTTCTCAAAAAAAAGTCAGAGTTTAAACATCAGGCTAAAGGAAAGCATTTATTTAATGCTTATCCATAGGTAGTCATTTAAATATTTAAAAATATTTCAGTAACTCTGGACACCAGCAGTATTGCCACTACTGTTGGGAACTGCAAGCCAGCTTTTATTTTGAGGGAAATAAGTCTGTGATCATGAGCTCTGTCAATGTCCTAACACTCCCTTTGTGTAGCCTGAATGCCCAGATAGGACAGAGGGCTCTGAGTAGGGTGCTTAGAGGTGGTGAAGAACAATAGCATCACATGGATAATTCCTGTTTGGGAACCTGTGCCCGTATCAGACTACATAGAAACATTTCCAGAAATTGCCTACCATGTGGTAGGCTGTCCACATGACTGACTGAGGTTGGGATCAATCCCCATATTGATTGATAGATCTATTGATAGTGAGTGTCATATGTTTTTGTGTGTATGGCTATTTTTTTCCATTTATTTTCTGTGAAACATATAATTGTTTGAAATGTCCCCCTTCAAAATTGGAAACCAGTAATTGTGGGGCAGCTGGTTTGTACTGTAATGAATACATCTTCTTGAAGATTGCAACATTCTTAATGTGTATTGGGTTTGCATGGCAAGGTTTTGGTAGTGGACAGGTGTTTTGGGGTTATGTGGTGGGGTTTTGATAGTGGGGGAGGGAGCTGCAGGGGTGTCTCCTGTGAGAAACTTCTAGAAGCTTCCCTGGCTCCAAGTCAGACCCAGTTCTGGCCAAGGCTGAGCCCATCAGCGACAGCTGTAGTGCCTCTGGGGGAAAAAATTTAAGAAGGGGAACCTGCAGTGAGTAGTGGGATTGGAATGTGAGAGGAACCCCTCTGCAGACACCAAGGTCAGTGAGGAAGGAGGGGAGGAGGTGTGCTGGAGGAGGTTGATGTCCCTGCAACCCATGGTGAGACAGCAGGCTGTCCCCCCCCAGCCCATAGAATAATAGAACCATTTAGTCTGGAAAAGACCTTTAAGATCATCGAGTCCAACCATCAACAATGCTCACTAAACCATGTGCGGAAGTGCCTTGTCTAGGCGCTTCTTGAATACCTCCAGGGATGGTGAATCAAGCACTTCCCTGGGCAGCCTGTTCCAATGCCCGAGAACCTTTTCAGTAAAGAATTTTTTCCTAATTGTCCTGGTTTCAGCTGGGATAGAGTTAATTGTCTTCCTAGTAGCTGGTACGGTGCTATATTTTGAGTTCAGTATGCGAAGAATGTTGATAACACTGATGTTTTCAGTTGTTGCTAAGTGAAGTTCAGTCTAAAGTCAAGGATTTTTCAGCTTCTCATGCCCAGCCAGCGAGAAAGCTGGAGGGGCACAAGAAGCTGGCACAGGACACAGCCAGGGCAGCTGATCCAAACTGGCCAAAGGGGTATTCCATACCATGGGATGTCATGTCTAGTATATAAACTGGGAGCGGGGGGGGGCAGGGGGAATCGCCACTCGGGGTCTAACTGGGCATTGATTGGCAGGTGGTGAGCAATTGCACTGTGCATCATTTGTATATTCCAATCCTCTTATCATTATTGCCGTCATTTTATTAGTGTTATCATGATCATTATTAGTTTTTTCTTTTCTGTTCTATTAAACCATTCTTATCTCAACCCACATGTTTTACTTCTTTTCTCAATTTTCTTCCCCATCCCACTGGGTGCGGGGGGAGTGAGTGAGCGTCTGCGTGGTGCTTAGTTGCTGGCTGGGGTTAAACATATCCAATCTAAACCTCCTCTGCCACAACTTGGGGCCATTTCCTCTCGTCCTATCACCAGCCACCTGACAGAAGAGACCAGCACCCACCTCACTACAACCCCCTTTCAGGCAGTTGTATAGAGCGATAAGGTCTACCCTCAGCTTCCTTTTCTCCAGGTTAAACAATCCCAGCTCCCTCAGCTGCTCCTCATAAGATTTGTGCTCCAGGCCCCTCGGCAACTTGCTGCCCATGGAGGTGAGTGGCAGAGCAGATGGCCAGCTGCAGCCCATGGAGGACCCCACACTGGAGCAGGTGGATGCCCCCAGGCTGGCCGTGACTCCATGGGAAAGCTCGTGCTGGTGCAATCTGTGACTGAAGGACTGCAGACCGCACAAAGGACCCACACCAGAGCAGTTCGTGAAGACCTGCAGCTCATGGGAAGGACCAATGTTGGAGAAGTTCGTGGAGGACTGTCTTCCATGGGAGGGAGCCCACACTGGAGCAGGGGAAGAGTGAGGAGTCCTCCCCCTGAGGAGGAAGGAGTGGCAGAGACAGCATGTGATGAACTGACCCCAACCCCTGTTCCCTGTCCCCCTGCATTGCTGGGAGGGAGGAGGTAGAGAAAACTGGGAGTGGAGTTGACCTGGGAAGGAGGGAGGGGTGGGGGAAGATGCCTTAAGATTTGGTTTTATTTGTCATTATCCTACTCTGATTTGCTTGGCAATAAATTAAACTAATTTCCCCAAGTTGAGTCTGTTTTGCCCATGATGGTAATTGATGAATGATCTCTCCCTGTCCTTATCCTGACCCATGAGCGTTTTGTTATATTTTCCCTCCCCTGTCCAGCTGAGGAGGGGAGGGACAGAGTGGCTTTGGTGGACACCTGGTGTCCAGCCAGGGTCAACCCACCACATCCTGAAACAGACTATTGAGACCCTTATTTAGGAATGTTCTTTTCATAAATGATACATTCAATGCCCTCTGCTTATTACACATCAAATTTCATTCCTCATATAGCACATATCTATGGAAGATATTACAGTTGTTTATTACACTAGAAAGGCACCCACTAATTATCTTTAATTAAGGCTTTTGTGAAGGTCTCTGTTTTAATGATGTGTGAAGGAAGTTTAAAATTAACTTAACTCCTAAGAACCTGCAGTTTATAGTGATAGTTGAACACTGCTAGCCCAACAATTAAAAAGTAAAAGGATTTGAAAATAATTTGTTCTGGGACTATTTAGCTTTTTTATCTGGTTAAAAAGGAAGAGAATTTGGCTTTGTCCTTTAATTTATCCTGTATCTTCCCCCAGTTTCAGGTTGGTGGTTTGTGTTTTTTTTTCCTTTTTAATCTGACAGAAGAAATCTTTTAAGAATCATCTGGGTTTTTTGAGGTACATGACAACTGTCATGAAAATGATCATAGCATTGCTGAATAAGATGACTGTTGCAGCATCCTTTTCCTCAAATCATTGCTCAATCACCTAGATACTATGGTAGGGTCCATTAACAGCAGGAAATTGTGTACTATTTGATAATCTGTTTTTTAAAGGCCATGCTGTACTTAAAATCCTCTCTACTTAAGCTGCTAGACTCAGGCAGCAATTTTTCTTTTCCTGTTCTTTTGTTTCATGTGATGATTGTTTAATGAAAGAAATATGAACAACTGGGTCAGTGGCGACCAGAACATAGGACTATTCCTTTCCAAATCACTGAGTCATACTCATGTTGGCATTTTTTTCCCTTCAAGAAGCCAATATTCTTTGCTGCACCAGTGAAACTGCTTCAATAGGACAGTTTTTTTTTTTCTTTTTGTGAATAAGCAGAGCAGTAAATCACTTCTTTTAAGGGATGAAGAAAGGGAATATTATCTGACAGTCAAGAAAAGACTGTGGAAAGTGGACAAGGAAGATCAATAAAACAGAGAATTTGTTGTCTCTCTCACCAAAATGTGCAAATCTCAGAAAGAGGCATTTTGCCTTTTTTCTTTTGCTTGTAAATCTGTGACTGGGATGCTTCCATCAACTTCTTTCTGTTCTACTAGGGTAACGACAGTGAGTGCCACTTTAATCATTCTTCAGAAAAAAAAAAAAAAAAGAAAAAAAAAAGAAGAAAAGAAAAAAGACCCAGCCCTTAATTTAAACAACAATTTTCTTACTTTTAAACAATCTATTTTCTATGTGGCAATTACCAGTCTTCTTTCCTATAAGTTACAGAAAGAAGGACAAAGGCTTGGTGGTGCCTTCCCTGTAGTTAATGCTAAAGATAAAGGCAAGCTTTTTCAAAGGCATTGATGTGACTCAGGACCCTCCAGTTAATTTCAAAAATCACATAGGAAAATTTTAAAAAAGAAATTCTCTCAGCTTCTTATTGATTTGTCACATTTGAGTCAAAAGCATTTAGCATACATCTCAGCATTTAAGCTCCTACAAGTTATCATGTGCAAAGGTATTTTAGGTGCAGTTGGGAACCTGAAATGATCTCTAAGAACTAAAGGAAATAAATACAGATTCACGTGTGAATCCAGAGGGCAAAGCATAACTCACTTTTTTCATCATAAGAGAAGGACAGTTTTTTTCCACTCATGAGAAGAATAGATTGTTTCTATGGGTTTTAGGCTTCCAATTCCACCTTCTGGACTTGCTTTAGTGCTTTTCAGAATTTTACTGAAGACTGATTTTATGTCAGAAATATATGGTAGAAAGAAAAAAAGACTGGCATAAAAATACCCAACTATTAAAAAAGCAAAATCAGAATAAACAAAACAGCCCAGCTGCTCCAAAATTAATTTTTTTCTGTTGCTCCCTCCTGGAGGGCCATGTAGAGAAGCCTACTTAGTAATAGGTTTTACTTACCTTTACCAAGGTAAGTAATGGTGACCCACTGGCAAAAGGATTTTTCCTGTTGTCAGCTTTCTTAGTCATCTGCTTCTCTCCTGGTAACAATTTAAGATATTCAGATATTCTCTTCTCTCTCTGATTGAGGAATTTATATTCTGTGTGACACTAAAAGAAAAAAAAGATGTCATCCTCTCAGACACAGAAATATGCAACGTTTTGTAGCCAAACTTGAGACTAAACATCTTTTGCTTCATTGCTGCATTCAGCAAAATTTCATGCTAATATTTCTATTCTGATTGTACTTCAGAATGTGAGGGAGAATGTGTGCTGTGTAGTGTATTAATATGTTTATTTGTGTAGGGAGAGAATTCAATATTAAAAGGAATGCAGCATCGAAGGTTACATGTAAAATATGTGATACAGAAAGAGAAGGTGTCTGGACTTTAACCATTACACCTAAGAGACTTTTACTTTTTAAGCAACACTTATAATGCTAAGCAATGTAATCGGTATGCCAGTTAACAACTGCAATGGATGATGGTGTACTTCAATCCTGGTAAAAAAAAAAACCCTTACATTTGTTCCTTTTTGCAGGTATTTGGGCAGTAGGGGGGTTGAATATGAAGTACATATGGGTCAGCAGTCCCCAGGAATGAAAACAGCTAGGGGTTTTACTGAAAACCCCATTAAACCCAATTTATTTTCCAGAGATAGTTGTTCTATCCAATATTAATGAACTTTGTTATTTATTGAAGAAATAATTTCTCAAGTTTATGGGAACTAGCTAGAAAACTCTTATATAAATTCATCCTAGAAACTGAATCAAGTTCTTGTGGTGTCTTTAGGATGAATTTCAGTTGTTGTCTGACACTTTAAGGTAAACAGTGTTTTATGTACAACAATGTTTGCCATTTGATGAGCTCAGTAGTAAATTAAAAAAATAAAGTTGATTAAAACCCCCAAACATGCCAGTATTTCTCTCTTTGTGCCATGAGGACAGATCATGGTCTTCAGAGGACTGGTATTTTAGACAATTTGGAATTTCTGATCAACCAGGTCCCAAGTCTTTATTGTCTTACTCTCCGCGAAGTTTTTTTTTAATACTTACAGAAAGCACGGGCCATCTATGGTCATGCAGCACTGGTGAGCATTGCCTTCCAAAGGACTGCCTCAGACTATCTTGGTTGAAACCACTAGTTCCCTAACAGGACTACCTGCTGTATTTAAACCCCACTGCCCACCACAGATTCCTTTTCCTAGTCTCTGGTAAGTGAGTGATAGAAATAGCCACATGCAGAAATTAAATACATGGTCCCTGAGACTTTGAGTACCAAGAATGCCAAAACAAAATAATTGGAATACTTCATTATTTTATGGGGATAACATGGTAATCTTTTGTACAGTTTTAGAGCCATTAGGTTTCCTTAGCTTCTTTCACAGGAGCTTTTTCAAGCCCTCCAGGATGCAAAGCCCACAGGCAGATGAACTGTGTGTATTTACACAGGTTAACACACATGTCTGTTTGGAAAACTCCTGCTCTGTGTGATCAGTGCGATGTGGGGAGAAAAAGCAATACAGCTCTCTGTGGCTTGCTCAGCTGCTCCAGAGAAGAAAAGTAACTTAATATGAGTCACCGCTCATCAGTAGTTACAAGTTTCAGATGTTCCTAAGCTTTGATCCTGACTCAGATGCCTGCTCTTCTTGGACCTTTCTGTAAAACTCTGTCCACTTCCACCTCTCCAATTGTATAACAAAATCAAAAATGCTTGCTGGCTTCAGGCAGTAGGAAGACAAATTAGCTGATATTTTTTGAATGTTTTCCAGATCTTTATGCTCACATAAGATATATCCTTTGTGATTGTTAAATATTCAGCACATGTCCACATTGTTACAGCAACAGGATTATAGGTATTTGGTCAAAGGTAGTGTGGGATAGAAATAGTTTAGCAGGTGTGTCCAGGAGGAAATGAATAGCATCCCATTAAATCATAAAATAACAGAAGAGAAGTGTTAGTAGTCATCAATTTTTGTGGTGGATTTTTTCCCGGCAAAACTCATCATGCTGCTTACTGAAAGTAGAGCTGCATGTCTCCAGTAAGCATATGTGTATCTCTCACTAACAGAAGGTATACCAGTGAACTGAGAGAGTATTCCCTAATGAAACAGGAGATTATTTTAGTATAGTTCCTCTTTTCTATTAAACACAAAAATTAATAAAGTACCTAGACTGGCATAACAACTCTCAACATCTGTTCTCTAACCTCTACAGAGCAGTAAAATATGCATTACATTAAAGTTAGGTATTATCATCAACATGTGCAGTTCCCTACTTTTTTATAATCTAAAAAAACAGCAACCAGAAAGTAATTAGAAATACAAATAGGAAACTGTGAGTGATACTCTGTTGGTAGGTGAGTAATACAGGACAAATCATCAATGAGACTGTGCTTAGGACACATTTATGATAAATGCTGGGGGCGGGGGGAGGGAAGAAAAGGGAAAAGAGAGGGGGAGAGAGTGGAGAAAGAGAATTAAAAAAAAAAAAAGAATTGTTTATGTCCTAAAATCCCTTTTGTTTTTCACCAAAATACCAATGTTTGCTTTAAACCACTCAATGACTCCTCTCCAAATTTCCAAAATTAATTTTCTTCTTTATAGTGATGCAAATCTATTTTTGCTTTAAAAATATTTCTTAAATTACTACTCAAATTGGTATCTGAAAAACAATGAAAAAAAATCTGGCAGAAATTAGTATGACTTTTTAAAAATTTATTTTTCTTTGGGAAAAAGCCACATCCTTAGGCTGTAGGTCTTCTCTTATTTCAGTAAAGTCACCAACTGCGGAATCATCATAAGGTAACCTCAAAATTTCCTTTCATTCTTTGGATAAAATGTGTAAGACTACTTTAGTTTCAATTAATGAACATCTTAGATTGTCACTTTAGTAAGAATTCATGCATCATGACTATAATAAATCTCTTTAAAGATGATAAATTACATATTTATGTCTACATGTGTAAAAGACACTAAATGTATATGCTTCTAAGCATACATTTCTTTTATGATAGAAACACATCA
Organism: Haliaeetus leucocephalus; assembly: GCF_000737465.1. Lineage (NCBI taxonomy): Eukaryota > Metazoa > Chordata > Aves > Accipitriformes > Accipitridae > Haliaeetus > Haliaeetus leucocephalus. Next base: position 1,769,243 of record NW_010973041.1, read on the forward strand.
TTGAAATCAGACTAACTGTATCAGATGAGAGACAAAAGCTTTGTTTGGACTCTGAACTTGTCTGCCTGGGTAACTGTGCTTGACTGGGTGTTGTCTTGCCTGTGTGCTTGTGCATTATATTTCTTCACATGCTCAGTGTCAAAGGCATGACCAGAGTCAGCAGAAAATTTTTGGATTGTTAGGGATTTTTTTTACTTTGTTTGCTCATCTGTTTGCTTTTTGCATTTTTCTGCAGTATGAGAATTTCTTCTGCACCAACTGATCACCATAGCATCCATCCATATCTTATATAATTAGTTGCCTATCTTGTTGTAGTGACACTTCAACTGTAGTGAAGAAACAGAACATATCTGAAAACTAGGGTTTGGAATAATTTTTTTTCAGTGTGATATATATTTGGAGACGGGGATAATATACTTACAGACAAAGTACAGTTTGATTGGGAGGTAGGTAATGCATAGACCCATGTCCAAAAGGAATTTCAGGTTCCTTAGTGGAGACATGTTTGACAAAGGCTCTCTTTTCTTTGCTGATAGCCAAAAATTTTGGCTTTTAGAATTTGTTTCTGATTTTTTTAGACTAATCTCCTGAACAGATAAGGTATACTTTAAAAGCACTGGTGTTCCCTTGGAAGGAAACAGCTCCAAATATTTAGGAAAAATCTACAGAAACAAAGGGATTGTAATGGAAATCAAAACAGGAGCTGGTATGACAGCTTTGTTAAGTTATGGGATTTTTTTATTACAGGATATACTTTTGAGCTATTTCTTTTCTATGTGAGCAACCCACATATCATAAAGAAACCATTCAAAGGCAGAGTTAAAAGTGATCAAAGATGCTGTACTATTATAATGAATAGTGATGTGATGGTGTTACTACAGCACAAGTGCCTCACTCCAAGATCTTGTCAATGACAAGAGTCTAACTTTTTCACCTCTGCAGTGGTTAACAGAAAAAATACATCAAATTAAAGTTGTCCGAGGTATCTTTTTTTTGTTCACATCAATCATACAACAATGAGCATTATTCTGTGTTTGGATTATTATAATGACTTAATTGTGTGTTGATGTCATATTGAAAGTTTATGCATGTGTACTGGGATTTGTTCCGTTAGTTTCCTGTATTCAAATTGATGTTCTTCTTTTTTTCTTGTTGAGTGGGATTTGTAACCGGAGTGTCTGAAAGGTTGTTTCTGACTTTTGGCTAAAGACCAACTTGCTCCATGTTCTGAACTTTATTGACAGTGTATGTCAATAAACAGAACTATTCTGGAGTGTTGCATCTGCCAGCTGCCATTGGACTTTACCTCTATTTGCAAACAGATGACATAGTTACCTTTCATGAGCACAAATGTCAATATAAAAAGGAAAAGATAAAAAAAATCCAACATCTGAAATGTCTTTTTCAGGTTTTAAAAGTAAAAGAACATGTTAGCCACTGAGAAACTTAAGTATTTCATAGATACTGCAGAGACAGCACTTATAAACATACTTCAAGTAAGAAAAACATGTACAGCTCTAAGATTTCTCATATATTACTAATACACAGGTCTGAGTATTATTTAATCATACTGAGAGTCTAAAGTACTAGAAATACTTTTGATTTTCACATTATGCAGGCTTGCAAAGGCATTACACTGTTCAAAACAAACTTTTTATATGTGAGCTCCTTGACACAGCTCTTTTCAGTGCTGAGCTGCTGGTTTAAAGGTTATGCAAATTATATATTCTTACCCATGAAAGCATGCCTGGATTTAGGTGGATCAAGATTGTGACCCCTCTGGTCTGAAATTTTATTAAAAACTACTTAATATTCTACAATTTCTCTGTTGTATACAATTATGCAATAATTTTGAAATGAATACTGAGAAGCAGACCTATGTTTGTGCATGCTCAGGTTTAGTTTCTGAATGGACTTTTCAGCCCGCAATTAGTTCTCTGTGTGAGTTTAATTATGTACCTATGTCTTCACCATTATTAATGAAATGATTGATTGAAGCAATTTGGTATGTTCACCTAGCTCCAAGCATTTGCCGTAACAAACCCTGTAAGGCTGACAATATAAGTGCCAGTTAAACTAGAGTACCTGGAAATAGAACTATGTTCAATACTCCGAATCTCTTTTTTTTCTTCTACAGAGATTTTTTCTGGCTGGTTCTGTCAAGAACAACTTGCTAGAAGATTAGCTTTGCAATGGTACTGAAAGTCTTTGTGATAGTGACCTTTCTATTAACGCAGGAAAAAAAAGACTTATTATCACAGTACCTGATATTTTTAATTCTATCTTAGACCTGATGCCCCAAAACATTTTCTTCTGTCTTCCCTGAGCTGGAAGACAGGGACAAAGAGCAGAATATACCCCCCATAATCCATGAGGAAGCAGTTAATGACCTGCCACGCCATCTGGACACTCACAAGTCTATGGGACCAGATGGGATCCATCCGAGAATACTAAAGGAGCTGGTGGAGGATCTTGCCAAGCCACTCTTCATCATTTATCAGCAATCCTGGTAAATAGGGGAGGCCCCAGCAGGGTCAGAGGGAGGATCCGGGGAACTACAGGCCTGTCAGCCTGACCTCAGTACCAGGGAAGATTATGGAGCGGTTCATCTTGAGCGCGCTCACACAGCATGTACAGGACAACCAGGGGATCAGGCCCAGCGAGCGTTGGGACCAACCTGATCTCCTATGAGCAGGTGACCTGCCTAGTGGATGAGGGAAAGGCTGTGGATGTTGTCTACCTGGACTTGGGTAAGGCCTTTGACACTGTCTCTCACGTCATACTCCTTGAGAAGCTGGTGGCTCATGGCTTGGACAAGTGTACTCCTTGCTGGGTGAAAAACTGGCTGGATGGACAAGCCCAGAGGGTTGTGGTGAATGAATTTACATCCAGTTGGCAGCTGGTCATGAGTGGTGTTCCCCAGGGCTCATTACTAGAGCCAGTTCTCTTTAATGCCTTTATCAATGATCTGGATGAGGGGATCAAGTGCACCCTCAGTAAATTTGCAGATGACACCAATTTCGGAGGGATGGTTGATCTGCTCAGGGGTAGGAATGATCTACAGAGGGATCTGGACAGGCTGGATCCATGGGCTGAAGCCAACTGTATGAGATTCAACAAGGCCAAGTGCTGGGTCCTGCACTTGGGTCACAACAACCCCATGCAGTGCTACAGGCTTGGGGAAGAGTGGCTGGAAAGCTGCCCAGCAGAGAAAGACCTGGGGGTGCTGGTTGACAGCCAGCTGAATATGAGCCAGCAGTGTGCCCAGGTGGCCAAGAAGGCCAATGGCATCCTGGCCTGCATCAGAAATAGTGTGGCCAGCTGGAGCAGGGAGGTGATTGTTGCCCTGTACTGGGCACTGGTGAGGCCGCACCTTGAGTACTGTGTTCAGTTTTGGGCCCCTCACTACAGGAAAGACATTGAGGTGCTGGAGCATGTCCAGAGAAGGGCAACCAAGTTGGTGAGGGGCCTGGAGCACAAGTCTTATGAGAAGCGGCTGAGAGAACTGGGGCTGTTTAGTCTAGAAAAGAGGAGGCTGAGGGGAGACGTTATCGCTCTATACAACTACCTGAAGGGGGTTGTAGTGAGGTGGGTGCTGGTCTCTTCTGTCAGGTGGCTGGTGATAGGATGAGAGGAAATGGCCTCAAGTTGTGGCAGGGGAGATTTAGGTTGGTTATTAGGAAAAATTTCTTTACTGAGAGGGTTGTCAGGCATTGGAACAGGCTGCCCAGAGAAGTCATTGAGTCACCATCCCTGAAGGTATTCAAAAAGCGCATAGACAAGGCACTTCAGGACATGGTTTAGTGGGCATGGATGATGGTTGGACTTGATGATCTTAAAGGCCTTTTCCAACCTAAACGATTCTATGATTCTATTTATCCTAATTTGAATAGTACCTACCAAAAGGACTGAGGATGTTGCTTCTCAGCAGGAAGAGAAATTTGCATAATACAAGAGATGTATTCTGGCTGGGGATGAAGGAGGGAGATGAAATGATGGAAACTACATTATCAATTTTTGATTAATATACTTTCCTTTGATTTTTAATGAAAAAAATATTTAGGACTGAAGTCTTTTTGGTGCCAGTTTTCGTATTTGTTGTAAAGTTGAAAGGAATGACAGCACACAAATGGTATTGCAGAAAGAAAGTCATTGCAAGGGTGTAACTTCAATTCAGTGACTGTCTTCCCTCCTCAGGCAGCCGTGGCTTTGTAGTACTGACTTTTCTTTCTTTGCACTGTTGAGATGAAGACCTACAAGACAAATGGTTGCTAGGAGCAACTTTCTGCAGTAATTTTTATAGCAGAGATAGCAAAATTTATTCCTATTTCAGAAGAATGTCTTTAAATGTCAAAGGCACTTTGATATGGTTGTGGGGTCTCAAGCACATTACAGTATCATAAAATCATGTGGAGTTTTCATTCTAAGGTTTCTCTTTTTCCTACAGCACTGTACTGGGTCTGGCTGGGATGGAGTTAATTTCCTCCATAGCAGCCTGTATGATGTTGTGTTTTGGATTTGTGGCTGAAACAGTGTTGATAGCACACTGAAGGTTTGGCTATTGCTGAACAGTGCATGCACAGTGTTGAGATTTTCTTTTTCCACACTCTGCACCCATAGTGAGTAGGCTGTGGGGAGACAAGAGGGTGGGAGGGGACACAGCTGGGACACCTGACCCCAACTGACCAAAGGGAAACTCCATACCATATGATGTCATGAAATGTCTGTTAAGCTAGTCAGTAAGAAAGAGAATGTGCATTTTATTAAATAGCTTTCTTTTGTACAATATATAATTTTTTATTGTGTCTGTTGTGTTTCCTTTAAGTCTGTAAAGTTTCACACAGTGTTAGCATTTGTTCTGCTCCAAAAAAAAATGTTTTCTCCAACATCTAAGACCAGGTAGAGGAATGAATATCTTCATGATTAGTTATAACAATGTACTGGGTTACAGGGTCTGGCCAGGAGAGAATTAATTTTCTTCATAACACCTCGTATGGTGCTGTGCTTTAGATTTTTGACCAAACCAGTACTGATAACACACTAATGTTCTAGCTTTTGCTGACAGTGTTTGCATCAAGGCCTTCTCTATTTCTCACCCCACCAGTGAAGAGACTGGGGGGTGTGCAATAGACCAGGACGGGACACAGCTGGGTAGAGGACCCCAAAAGATATTCCATAACATAAAGTCATACTCAGCAATAAAAGGGAAAAGAGGCGACTCTAGAGAGATTAGCCATCTTTTGTTCAGGCACTGGCTGGGCATCAGTCTACCCATGGGAGGTGGTGAGTGATTGCTTTTGCATTACTTGTAGGCTATAAACCTTGGGAGGCCTGATAAGGGAAATAGGCGCCGATGTGGTGGAGAATTGCTGACCCATGAGTCATGCTCAATAAAGGGCTGGAACTTAGAGGCTTTTGCAAAAGCAGCTTAGTTGCTAACAGTCCAATTGCCAAAGTTTAAGGAGCTACCAATTAGCGCGCGCTGATAAGAACTTTGAAGCATAGCAACCAATCAGTTTAAAAAACATGTCTTCTAATTTCCTATATAAACGAGTGTTATATGCAATAAAACGACTCTTTGCTTGCATCAAGCTGTGCCCCGTCTCTCAATTGCGGCATTACTTGTTTTGTTTTGTTTTCTTCTCTCTTCTTCCACTTATCCTTCACTTATCAAACAAGTTTGTTTGTTTGTTTGTTTGTTTGTCTGTTTGTTTTACCTTGACTTGCTTTTATCTTCCTTTCCTTTTCTCTGTCTCACTGGGGATGGAGGGAGGCATGAGTGAGGGGCTGTGTGATGCTTAGCTGCCCACCTGGGTTTACACGCAACAAAGAGTGATTCTTAAAAATCTAAATACTGTATGGGAGAGCCTTGACTTAAACATGAAACTGAAATTTATGAAAATGAGTGACTGGGTGTTCACATACAGTTTTAAAAGGAAATCTAAAAAAAAAAAATTTAAAAAGTCAATAATTTCTTTAATTCTACAGCTGATCAGAGTCACAGAGACAGGAGTAATTGACCCATTTTTATCACTACATAGAAAAATAAATTTACAGGAACATAAAAAGCGATTCAAAACAGAGAAAGAAACAACCCAAAGGAAATACTTTGGCTGTTCCCCACTGTAAAAATGAAGATTAATGAGTATTCAGGTCTACTTTTGAAAACTGGCCATTAAGCTGCAGGTCTACAAAGTTTACATAATTTTTTATCCCTTCTTTCCTTCAATTTGAGAATTCCAGATTCACAAATATCTTGAAATATTCCACAAAAGTAGAATTGGTGCCCACTATCATATTGCTTTTCTGGATTACTCATCTATGTCACTCATCTTTCTTTCTTCCTCTAGCATCACCATTATTACTAGAAATCCATGGAAGAAACTAAAGTACCCTCAGATTTACAAGATAACTGTTGAATACCAGGAAATGCAGTACTAGCTGGCAGAATGATAAATAGGCAAGTTTTTTAGGAAAACTGTGGGGTTTTAAGTTAATGTTTTTAGGAAAACCCATTTGGTCTGATCTTTAATAATGTCAAGTTGTCACTGCTGACAATGTGGATGGTAAGAAAAACTTGTGGGAGTGTGAAGTTCAGTTGGACACTAGAAGCATCCCAGTTTAGGCTGATAGAACTGATTTCCAGGCTTGCAAGTAGGCACAGATGCTTGAGTAAATGTTTATAGACACAGCCTACAAATGTTAAATGGATTTTACAAGCCAATATATACAGATCTATTCAGGTCACAGATAGCTACTTTTTGTTCAGACTGGGAGACAAACACTTGGGCTAGAGATTCAAGAGTGTTAATGAGCAGCTGTTTCAAATCCTTCTGAACTGAGACAGCATGTTGACTGAAAAAGTAAATGGAGATGTAGGAATTAAACGCTCTGGACCAAGTGCCTCAAGGATCTGAAGAAACACAAAAATGGCCAGGGATATGATTATAGTTTTTCAGTGGCCTCTTCAGGACTTTCCTGCTCTTTTGTCACCTGGAATAAGGAGTTTCTTCCATGAAGAATGAGACACAACAGCGGTGTAAGCTTCAGAGACTCACGAGAAATGGTATTTGTTCTGTGACCAAGTGAAAAGCTAGGCTCTCCCCACATGTAACACACTTTTCAGAACTGAATTTGTCAGTACTTTTCTGCATGATTATTATCTTTTCCTCTCAGAAAGTTTTTGTTGTGTTTTCTACACCTTATTCCCAAAATCCCTAACTTTGGTTTCAAGGCGTAGTTCTTGTTTGCTGCACTATTTCTTGGTCCCATATATACAAGATGACTTTCCTGATTTTGTGCTTGTTTTTTTTTCTTCTTGCTATGTTTTTGAGTATTAGTTCTGCAAACCTGAGTGCAATTCTCATTTCAACTGAATAGTCCTTCTGTGGTTTAAATTCTGTGTTTAGGCACTTTACTTAGGTGGTGGCTTTAAGTTTACTGTTATTATCTTCCTTTTCTTTTGCTTATGTGATATGTTCTGCTTTTCTGTTTTGAAGAAATAGTTTCCACTGGTGGCTTCTCAAAGCACTTTTGCTCCTGAGTCCATTTGGTGACAATCAGACTGAGGGGAAACAGAATACATAATTCATCACAATTCTAGAATATCTCCCTTCAAAGCCAGGATGATCCAAACAAATATGTTTTTGAAAAAGTTAAAAAACCCAAACCCAAAACCCCACAACAAACCCAAACCCTACCCACTCACCTTCTTTCTTTCTTTATTGCTGCTATATTAATAATCTGCACTAAAACAATCACAGTTTTATCTTTTCTTAGGTATAATTATGAAAGCTGTGCACTCAGGATGTTGCAAGTGTTGCCCAGCCTTACAAGTGAAGAAAATGCCAAAGTGGATTAATTTCTTCACTTCAGATTTTGTAGATTGTGTTAAGTGGTTTTCCAGATTCTCCACCGCTTGATCTCCTGGCATGTATTCAGACTTCCCTTTCTGACAAGATAACAATTAAGGTATTCATAGATGTTTGCCTTCTATCTGCCAAAACACGGCATTGCTGTCCTAGAGCTTGGAGTAAATGGCAGCAGTGTTTTTTTCTGATTAATTTACATTGTTTAAACCTCAAAAGGCATTTTGCTTTGAAAAGGGAATCTGTGTTATGTACCCTCAGAACTGTGTCCCAGATAATCTTACTGATGAATAACTGCTACCAGTGAAGAAAACAAAGGTGAGGTTATTGTGATTGTTTTGAGAAAAAGGGTCCACGTAAGAACGCAAACAAAAGCACAAAAGTTGAAAATTTGGTCTTCAAATATTTTATCAGAGAATGAGATGAAAACAAATTGCTACAGAATACTGGACTGGATTTGATAAAATATTGCTTCCTCCATGAGAGGCAGTCACAATTATAGAATTGAAATTATAGAAATTATAGAAAAATCCTATAGATAGGATTCCTTATTATTTAACAAAAAACAGTAGTTACAGCATTTATCTTGCCTTAGCGTTTAAGCACATTGAACAGAAAGGGAACACATATAATAACCAATTTTTAGTAAATGACTACTTGGTCTTTGGGACATCTATTTATCTCCTCCATCTTCCTTATTCTTCCTGTTTGACCTCAGTTGTAGTTACTGTCCTTCTAATTGCAATGCAACAGTTTTCTGTAACCTGCTTACTTGTACACATGCCTTCTCTTGAAACTACAAAGCCATTAATATGGCACTTGTGAGAGCCAGAGTCTTTGTCTGCAAACTGGAACATGCATGACTGAAGGTTATGTTAAACAGGTATAATAAGTTGTTAAAAGAAGGTAAGATAAACATGAAAAGAACAGAAATTTTAGCTCTTGTGTAAAAAAAAAAAAGGCTTATTCTGGAAGTGGAAAGAAATTGGTTTTAGAAGTCTTACATTAATGACAAAAATCAGATGAATAAGTGGTATAGCAAAGAACTGTCACATGAAAGAATATTAAAAAAACAGGCCAGCTTAGAGTATTTGCAGATTTCCAAATGCTACAGGATTAACTGTTATGGCCGCATACTACTGGGGTATTTGAGCTCCAGAGTGGTACCAATGATGATTACCAACATGAGAGATGGCCTCCTTTGGGGCTGCTTATGTGTATATGGTGACTGTTTTCTTTCACTTCTCCATTGTGCATTAAATACTGAGAATCTTAAAATGTGTGCCTGAAATTCTTAAAATTTTGGCTCATGAGAAATTTTAAGGGTTGACTGAGTTTAGTTTTGGGCGTTCATATGAGAAGCTGGAAGTTTAGTAAACAAAATAAGAATAAAATAATGGATTTTTGTCTGTACTGTTTTGATAATCTCTTTATAATATTGTTTCTTCTTTGATATCCAGAGGCAGTAATTCCTGTATCCTTTTACCTCTATAGCTTTTAGGCTCTCTTGTAGCCACTGTCTTTTATGCAATTTCTTTCATATATGCTTTCTTGAGTATGGCTATGGCACAAATAGTCAGTGTTCCCGTGAATATAATTTCTCAGTGTTCTTAAGTACCTCTTATGCCATATAGACAAAGGACAGGGGGCAGATCATTAACCTTCATCCACCTTGTCTATTAAGCAGACTATACCTGCGAAAGTGATACAGGGCACCCACGTGTTGGCTACATAACCTCCCACCACTTGCACAAACTGATAACCAAGAGAAGACAAACAATATCTAAAATCCCAGTCATTTTAAGCCTTTGATTTGCAGTGCTCATCAGGATGATGATGTTTCGCTTTTCTGGTACAGGGCATAAGAAACCATGGAAATACAGCAGTCATAGAGAGCCTTTGGAATAACGTAGATACCACCCAGCCCAAGAATGTCAAGCCCTTGCATCCTTTTGGCTTTTCTTTTTACTGTCCAATTGTGTCCTTTAGTACTGCTGAGAGACACAGATTTGTGCTGTAGTTTTAGTGATTCCTTCATGGAATTTGGAAAGATGCCATGATAGTTTTTGTTCTTGTCCTTTATGTTTCTTTATTCCCCAACTGGGATACCGATAGTTACTAAGCTGTTTTTATTTGCTGTATGTATGGGTTAACCCTGGCTGGATGCCAGGTGCCCACCAAAGCCGTTCTACCACTCCCCACTCCTCAGCTGGGCAGGGGAGAGAAAATATAACAAAGAGCTTGTGGGTCAAGATAAGGACAGGAGAGATCCCTCACCAATTACCGTCACAGGCAAAACAGACTCAGTTTGGGGAAAATTAACTCAATTTATTACAAATCAAACAGAGTAAGGTAATGAGAAATAAAACCAAATCTCAGAACATCTTCCCTCCACCCCTCCCTTCTTCCCGGGCACAACTTCCCTCCCGGATTTCTCTACCAACCCCCCCAGCAGCATGGGGGGACAGGGAATGGGGTTTACGGTCAGTTTATCACGTTATTTTCTGCCGTTTCATCCTCCTCGGAGCAGGACTCATCACACTCTTCCCCTGCTCCAGCGTGGGGTCCCACCCATGGGAGACAGTCCTCCATGAACTTCTCCAGCGTGGGTCCTTCCCACGGGCTGCAGTTCTTCACGAACTGCTCCAGTGTGGGTCCCCCGTGGGGTCACAAGTCCTGCCAGAAAATCTGCTCCGTGGGCTCCTCTCTCCACAGGTCCACAGGTCCTGCCAGGAGCCTGCTCCAGTGCAGGGTTCCCACAGGGTCACAGCCTCCTTCGGGAACCCACCTGCTCCGGCGTGGGGTCCTCCATGGGCTGCAGGTGGAGATCTGCTCCACCGTGGACCTCCCTGGGCTCCAGGGGGACAGCCTGCCTCACCATGGTCTTCCCCATGGACTGCAGGGGAATCTCTGCTCCGGCGCCTGGAGCATCTCCTCCCCCTCCTTCTGCACTGACCTTGGTGTCTGCAGGGTTGTTTCTCTTACATGTTCTCACTCCTGTCTCTGGCTGCCATTTCCATCTGTCCTAACTTTTTTTTTCCTTCTTAAAAATGTTATCACAGAGGCGTTACCACTATCACTGATTGGCTCAGCCTTGGCTGGTGGCGGGTCCATCTTAGAGCCAGCTGGTATAGGCTCGCTCTCTCTCGAACACAGGGGAAGCTTCCAGCAGCTTCTTACAGAAGCCACCCCTGTAACCCCCCCGCTATGAAAACCTTGCCACACAAAGCCAATACAGTCCTGCACTCAAACAGCTCAGTTTGTCTCTTTCCACAGGCCTTGGTATAGACTATAGTGTAGTTCTGGGAATATTTCTGAGAAGGACTTGCTGCTTTATTTGGAACAGCAAGCTCTGGTCCCAGACCAAGTGGTCCGTCCAGTTCTAAGTGTTTGATTCCCTCCTGCCATCTCAGGCCTTTATATCTGTTTGTGCCTTTCATCTGAAAAGACCTTCAGTCTTTTTAAATATTGCTTTCTTATAGGTCTAGTATATCATAACTTAAAGCTTTGCAAAGTCACTTTTACTAACATAGAAAATTGTTACAGCTTACAAGATAACTTGTAAAGCAGACCAATGGAAAGATATTTTCCTGTCTCTTGCAGTCTTGTTAGGTATCTATTGTTCAGCCATAAAATTGTAGCAATTGTACATCAGCATTGTCCTGATGGCTGATTAAGTCAGATCATCTCAGTTTCATTTGCTTCCATTGATGGAGGCACTGGACTTCATCAGTCTTTCTGTCTTACTGTGTTATAGCACTGAATCAGCACCCTATGTTTTGAACGCTAACTTCTCAAGGAATAGTTTCAAATGGACATTAAAAGATGAACAGACAAACAAAACATTTATTTTATTATGTTCCAAATGAACAGTATCTGAACTGTTGCCTTCAGAGAATGCTTGGTTTTGGTCTGGAAGCACAGAGCCAGCTTTTCGCTCTTCAGATGTATAGAGACAGTACATTGTAAACATTTGCTTAACTTCCAGAGCCAAAATATTTTCCTTAGTATGGAAATTCAATCAGTATGGAAAATTACCCCAATATAGAAAACACGCCTTGCTTTTCTCTCTTCTATACTCTTCACTTCCTATTTCACACTCATATCTTTCAGATCCATTGTTTCTGATACATTTAACTGTCACGTTCAGTTATGAACTATATAACAAACACAACTTGTTGAAGATAAATTCTTCCCACATGGGGAATGCTACCTGGACATAGATACAGATCTCCTTCTGAAGGAAACTAACTTTAAAACCATGACAAACCTGAGTAGGGTTTTTTTTAGAATTGGTACAGTTCTTTTTTTTCCTTCCAGAAGTCTTCTGAATTGTAACTCTTTCTCTCCTGCTTGTTTTTAGAGCTTGCTGAACTTTACATCCAGCAAATGTAGGATGAATTAGTCTAGTATAATGCATGTAGCATGTTTACTTACATTGCTGATTTGCTACAGTCTTCATAGGCCTTTATATCATTGTACTATTGCTTATTTAGCAGACTGTGGTACTGGCTTTCCTTCCCACATATTTGCGACTCAATAGGTTAAAGCACAATAAAGATTTATCACCAGATCTTTTGGGTTTCTTCTATTTCCTGGAGATATGAGATCCTGACTGAATAATTTCTACCTCTTTTACTTGCTCACTGCCAAGCAAAGCTTTGAAACTGTTTGCATAGGCCCATCTACAAAGCTCTAAAGCTCGCTTTAATAAAAATAAAAGCTGAGATGGCCACTCTGCTGACTAGTTTTGTGGGTGCTTCAGGAGGCAGGGGGCATGTTCTCAAATTGCAAGAACTAAATGTATCTCTGAAAAATGGTCAATATCTTCACTTTCAAAAGGTTCTTCATTTTCCATTTCACCACATAATGGAATCCTGTACAAGCTTCTACTAAAGCAGCATTAATTAGGCTCCAAAGGAATATATGAAAATGCCAGATGTCAAAGTGGAAGTATTAGCAAAGCTGTTAAATTCATGAACAGACATAGGAATAGCTCGTAGCATAACATATTGTGTGTTTAACTCACTGACAGGAATTGCAGAAATTGTAGGTTTATTTTACTTGAAAATCTGCCTTGGAGAACTGATTCTGCTAGTGAAGGCTAAAAATCTTTCCATAAGTCCCAAGAACAAATGGCTATGTAATTGTTGCTGAGTTTTTAAATTATTTTTGCTGTATGTTTCTAAAAATGCTGCTGCTAACAATGAAATTAAATTAAAACACCTGCAGGAAATGCAAAATTCAGGTGAAGTCAAATCCTAGTTTGACATAAACAGGCTGAACTCCAAAGGAGCATTGAAATTGTGCCTTTTTACACAAGATTCATGCTTAATATATAATATCTGCATTACTTGTTTGTGTTTAAGGATCTGCAAATACTTTGCCATTACCAGTTATCCCACCATGATTTCTTAAGCAGGCAGGACTTTAATATGCTCCATGCAGAGCTTCAATATGCTCATCACATTTGGCTTTCTACAAAATTTACCTGTCTAAGCTGCAGAGGCATACAAATCTAGTGCTGCTGCCATTCACATGGGTGATGTCTCACAGAAGAATAAGAAAAGTAGGAATGTGACCCATAATTCTTTCTACTTCAAAAAAGTTTTTCTCCCTCAAGGTCATTGCTGAGTTAGGGTGATCCCCTTCTAGCCATAGTCAGGAGCCCCTGTGTGAGTTCACCCCACCCATAGATCTGCTTCTGTCAAAAAGTATGTACTTACTACGCAGGTAAACCTTTGTGGAGTCTAAATCTGAGGTGTGTTTTTGCAACTTAGAATAAACATAGGAAAACTGGAAACCAGGATCTTTCACAAAACTTTATGTGAACACAGATTTGAATTAATAAAAACATGCCTAGATGATAGTAATCTGTGTTTGATCTTCACCAAATACAATGTAAGGACCTGAAATGCAAATTCTGTCTGTGAACACTCAGAGCATTAAACCAGAATTGCACATTCATAGAATGGCTGAGGTTGCAGACAACACTGGACATTGTGTAGTCCAACCCCCTGCTGAAGCAGGGTGACTGATCATGTTGTCCAGGATGGTGTCCAGACAGCTTTTGAATATCTCCAAGGATGGAGACTCCACAATGTCTCTGGGCAGCCTGTACCAGTGCTTAGTCACTCTCATAGTTAAAAAATGCTTTAGCGTTGTGGAACTAGGACTCAGATTTCCTGGATTTCTTTCATGTTGAAGTTAGATTATATGGCAATATTTTTCAAAAGGTTCTGTGATACAGCAATGTACCAAATAGCTTTTTACCTATTGTACTCTCTTGTCAGTCTCTATTATCAGCAAGTATGACAGATTCCATCAGTTTGTCTCTATAAAACTGGACCTAAATTATTTTATGTTCTAAATTTCTTTGTCAGTTGACCTGGCCAAATTCAAAATTGTATGGCAAAAGTTAGGTTCTCTGTGTTGTTGCATATCCTAAGAAAGTCCATTTTCTGCCTGGCACTGACAACCTTAAATCTGGATGGAAGAGTGATAGGAAATAAATTACAAAAACAGAAGGCAGCTGTTAATTTCATATCCTGAAAAAAGAAAGTCTCTTTGCTTCACTGTATTTTTTTACTAAAATTTTGACCCTCGGTATTGTTTGAGGATGTGGCCTAGCACTTTAGGAAACAGATGTAAAGTTTCCCACTACCATAAGTATCCATGGATTAACCACTTAATTGCAAGGCAGCAAGTATTCAGGGATATCTGGAGTCATGATATTCTGGGATATATCCATTTGCTGCTTTGTTTTGCTGCAGAAATAAATCAATGCTCCTTTAATGTTTGCTCCAGACTCTACCAAAGTTAATGTAACAATGATATTGACTTCAGTATTCTTTGGCTGAAAGCCTGGAGCATTAAATTAATCATAGAACCACACAGTGTGACTGTGAATCTACCTTAGATTGGGATCCACTCTTTAGTGGCTAGAAACATCAGACCACTCTTCAGTGTAAAGCAGTAATTTCAGGTTTTAAGTGGCTAAGCATTAAAAACAGCTAAGTAATTGCTAACTTTTCTTTTGAAGTGATTATCTAAAATGAATATTTTACATTTTAAAAGACAATGTCTTCAGTCCAGAGAAAGAATCCTGTTAAGTGACAGTTCCTCTGTTTGCTGTTCCCCACTGCCCCCCGTCATTTTCTAAAAGATTTCGTGTAATTTTGTCAGGCTGAACCTAGGTCTGGTGGACCAGTAATTATCTCATACAGAGAGAGTCAGTTTCATTTTTAGTGCAATTAGTGAATGACACCAAGAGTATGTGTAGTTTCCTCCTAATGCAAGAGAGATCAGGCTACACATTTGATCTGTTTTAGCCTTCCTTTACCTCTGCCTCTCTGGAGATGAGGGGAGTAATGGACCATGAAAGGAAAGAGGTGACACACCAGAAAAATGATGAGACTTACACTATTTCCTGTGTTCTGCCTCCTGGCAAATGTCTATCAGGGTAAGTAAATATGTGCAGCTCCTGCTAGCCCATAAAATATTCAGCTGACAAGGTTTAAAGTCTTTAAATCAATGTAGCCTGTCTTTACTATCTTGAAGGTAAGAAAAAGCTGCCATTCAAAACAAGATCAGCAGCCAGAACTGAGGGCTGTGGTGACCACACACAGACACACCCACGTGCACATATATATCTAAAATACATGCTAAAAGTTGAGCTCTTGGATGACTAGAAATACAAATCTCTCTTTAATATGAGTGCACGTAGACCGACATTTCTGTGAAATGAATTCTCTCTTTATGAGTTAAAGCATAAGAGGTGATGATACAGGCTTTTGTTATGTTGTTTTGCCATGGCATTTCAAATAAACTCAGGAAAGCTTGTTTGGGAGGAAATGTTCATTAGTATAGTATAGATTTGCACTGAATCTGTGTGATTAGGACTGATAATCCAGCTCTTATTAAACATAAAACCCTAAAACTGCCTCTGCTCTGGAAGCTGTATTTCTATAAACCTCTCTCTAAAATCAGTTCCCTATTCTTGAAGACAAGTGTCTATAATAAACAGAATAATTTTTCCCCAAAAAGTCCCTTTATAATTTCCCTCAAACTCATATGCTACATGAGCATTTTATACAGGTTTGAATATTTGCACCTTCACATTTATTTTGTTCTTTTCACTCTTTGCGCGCTGTAGGCATGTGCTTTACAACACATTTGCCATCTCCTGATACTGTGTTGATTCATCTTAGAAACATTAACATTTCTTGAGAAAAGTATAAATAAAGGGAAAATCAAGAAAGCCTAAAAAAATTCTGGTGTCAATATGGTGCAACTTCAGTCTGTACCATCTTTGTGGAAGTTCTTCTTGCACTGTTCTTACATACCTCCCAATCTTGACAGCTGGAGATAGGATTTCGTTGCAATGTGTATGTGAAAGGTAACAGTAAAAAGATGGACTAGGGAGGCAAGTGCTGTGTCTGCTTGATTCAATGAAGAGAATAACTTAGATGGCTAAATCCAGGTCTCAAGGCAGGGATGCCATGGGTGAAGGGAAAGGGAAAGTATGAAGCTTTTAATTTACTATAATTCAAAAGTTGACTAATTTCATTCCAAATTAAATAAAATTTATTCTCTGTGTGTGTGAGGGGGGATATTGTTAATCTTTGGGGATCTTGCTATACATAGAAGGTGTAACCTATGACTCCATCAATCTCTGGCCAGCTCATTATCCCATCACACAACACTTGACCTCAGTTTTACCATAGGATGTCTGAATCCTGAAACAGGGATGCTGCCACAAATAATCATATTGGCAGGAGCAGGATGCTGCATAGGAAAATTAAAGAAAAGCAAAACTTACTGCTGCAACTGTCTTCTAATAGCTGAAAAAAATGTTCAATATCAATGTTCATTTTGTTCATTCTCTAAAGGGGAAATCCTGTAGAGAGAAGTTCAGTCTCAAGAATATGTACTTGTGATAGCAAAGATAGATTTTTTTTTTCTTTTAGACGGATAGCGTAGCAAAAAGAAAATGGAATATTATTCACTCTCAAAGAAGTCATGTGAAAGCAAAATGACAGTTTTTTCTCTATGTAAGGGCCTTTTGGCTAGATTCACTCAACTGTATCAGACGGTGTTAAATTAAGATCAGAAGCTCAATGGAGTGGCCACATTAGGCTCAGATTTAAAGATTCCCCCTGTGACATTCAGTGCCTTGAGACTCAAGCCAGACCCTTGGCTCCCTATGGCATATTTCTTGGTTGCACCCATGGACAAAGGGGCAAGCAGAAAGTTGCACAAGGACACTTTACAGTGCACAGTGCAAAGTTGTCTCTATTAGCACATTGAAAAGATGTGCCAGGTGGATCCACAAGGTCTGTATGGCCTGTCCTGTGCTTTGTTCCTGAGACCCACACTGGTCTTCCCATTTGCAAGTTCCCAGTACTTCCCTCACTCACCAGGTGTTTCTGAAACATTTCCCTCATGGTAGTAGAAAAGAATTTGAGAAATTTCCTCAGAGTGATAATTAGTGATATTACATGGTAATGCTGTCAGTCTGGAGTGATGGAAACTTTCACCCTAAGAAATTGGCCTCCAATCCCGAAGTGTTCTTCAAGGTCCTGCTCTGTTCTTACCACAGACTGCAAAAATCTTTGTGTGAAGGTATTAAATTTTCTTAGAGTAACAGTTTTAAGATTTCAAAGCTTGAAACATTAACAGGTTCTTCAAATGTGAAGTCTGTTGATCTAAACTGATGCTTTGTTGTGTCTTGTTGAGGGTGTCATATATGTGTGACAAACATAAAGACATATGAATGTAATGATTCTGCTCTTTCTTTTAGTCAGGATCAAAGTGTTATGTATATTTTATTGATCTTGAAGCTTGTCCTGGGCAAATTTAACATATGGAAAATAAGAATGGGTACAGCCTAGGAACACACTAATTGCTAGCTTATAAGCCTAAAAAGTGCAAACAGAATGGTGCAAAGTAGTATTCAAAATGGCCCATTGTTTAAAGCAATGAGGTCCTCCAGGATGTTAGGTGTGATGCCTACTTCTCATGTTAATCACTGCAGGGAAATAAACCCTAAGACAATGGAAATATTATTAATTGTACATGAAAGGTACAAAAGCCTTGCATAAGGCAGACAACATGCAACAGATATGTCAAGTTGATTGTTTACACACCCTGAAGTTTCTTAACATGCTGAAATTCTGTGACAGGAATGTTAAGGATGCTGAGAAACCCAGATACTCTGGTGGTGAGGACTATCGGAATAGTTGGAATATTTGGATTATAACGTTTTTTGGAAAAAACAAGACTATTGCACAATAATGTCTTGCCCATAGCTGAACTGATGATGCCAGTGTTTATGAACACCTTTCCATTTGTTCTCCAACTATTGTGTTCTAATTAAAAAATGGTCTGCATGCTGAAGGAGCGAAAGACTTTTAAGAGCACAAAGATTAAGGTAATTCTGTAATTTTGGTCTGAGTGGGATACGAGCATTGCAAGGGGACACCTGGTGCCAAAAATAAACTAAGACATGCAACTGATATTGTTCAGTGTTTTGGATCAATGTTATATGTTTCTGGGGGGACTACTACATTGATTAGCAGGAACTTTTTCCAGGAGAGGGAGTAGCTGCTACTTGCTCAATAAAATAAGCTTCTACTGTTGTTTGTAATTCTGCCAATGCCAGTAATCTGTTGCTATTCTATCTTCTTAGAAAAGGCAATAAATTTACTCATCTGAATTCAGCAGATATTTAGATCGTCACAGGTTAGGATTTCACTGTCAGCAGGGAACAGCTGGTATACTGCTTTTATTAAGACATTAAGGAAACATCTTCTGCCTCTCTTGATAGTTATACCATATTTTAACGTATTCTTAGCAGAAAAGGACTTCTGAGACTCATATCTTGTGACTCCATTAGAAAATTAATGTTAGCCTTGTAGAGTTATTTCTTATTTGCAAATAATGAAACTTTGTGAATTTTTTTTTTTTTTTTTTTTTTTTGGTGAATGAGTCCCTTTTTGTAACCAACAGTCAATATGTGATTTTTAAGCTGGGATTTGAATGAATACAGTGAATTGTTGAATTCCCTGAATATGATTTCAGCCTCTTTTAACTTTCCTAGCTTTCACCATTTGTTTGGTAATTTTCTTGGTTTGTTTTATATGTAGAGAGATGCTATATAGAATTCATGTAGAAAGATACATAAATCCTTTGTAACCAGTGCAGATCCATACATAATGCACTGGACCTGCTTAATTTCAAAGTGGAAAAGACATGACTAAGTACAGTAAGGTCTTATTGTGAAAAGGCATAGAGTCTGGTAGGAAAAATACAAATAAAGCTATTGTCATGTTCTACACAGCCATCTTCAACTGCAAACCTGTAAGAACTTTAAAACCTGAAAGCTTTACTAAAAGAAATACCAGATAGCCTATTATAACTTCTGGCAAATTCTTGTTTCTTCCAGTTCAACAAAATCATCTTTCCTTTCTAGTGCCAAAGTCATAGCACTGATAACCTTTCTCTGAATACTACTATGCAAAGAAGAGAAACATTCATGCATACCTGTATGGTTGAGAAGAGTAGGTATTAGCTATCTAAACTATCTCTGTATAAACAATATTAAGAAAGCCTGGGGGTAAGAAACAAAAGAACTATTACAATAAGCCTCAGAGTAGTCCATGTGATGCAGAGTCCAGCTGATATTCTACCAAAAAGTAAAGTGTAAAACTATGACATGTTAATAGGATGACCTACTTTCAGGGTAGTCCCTTTCATTTGCTGATCAAATACCAAAAAAGTATAGAAACAGGAAAGTTCCTACTCCTTTGGAAAATGGTGCTTAAAAATACTTGACATAAACTTGAAATTAATAGTGTTGTAAAAATATACAAATACCACATGATTTCAAATGGATATGTAATTAGTAAATGACATTGATAGGCAATGCAATCAACAAAACTCATAGGATATATATTATGACATCATTGATTCTCCACAGAGCCTCCTCTGATTTATTTTCATGCTAGTTATCTTGTCAGCAAGCTTTTACTTTACAGGTCCATGACAGCAATGACTTAAATTATTAAAGAATAAAGCTAAAAGTATCCTTCCCCCCCCCCCTTCTGTTGAAATATAACAAGTTAGCTAGCTTTTATTCTTAGATGTATCTGAAGTCTTTTAAGGTACCTATTGCATATTAATTAATATTTATTATCTGGGTGGGTTAATTTCTTCAGATTCCTTCACCTTTTCCTTTCTAATTTTGAAATCGACTGTTGCTGAGGTTAACAGAAATCTGTTCAGTAGCTTTTGGTGTTTTTTTGAAACAGTTCATATCTTTTGTACAGTTCAGTATAATTTTAATACAGATATGCATCACACATTTGAAGCAAGTACATTTTCCATTCCTAAATACACTGACATTGAGATAAGGTTACTCTGTTCACCACTGCTACAGCGACTACAAAAGGCATCTGAAAGATGTATTCTGAAAGAGAAATAACTTATACTGCATGTTAGTCATTAGGTTGACAATGCTATCTGAGTAGAGAAAGGAACTATTCAAGAGAAAATTTTACACAGGAGAAAAAAAAATCACTTTCCTGAAGGTTTAGTAAGGACTAGATATGATGATAGTAGCGCTTCACATGACGAAGGGTCAAGAAATTGAGAAGAAATTGTCACTGCTGTGACAAGAAAGAAAATGAGTCGCTAGAGTTAAGTTCTTAGGTGCTCACCTGTGAATTTTCGACATCCACATGATTTTCCAAATTTCTGTGCACCCAGATTCTTCTTCCAGTTATGTAAGTTATGGTGGTGTGTCAGGTAGCATATCTGATTTTATCATGGAGATGTTACTGAACAGAGGCATCTAGTGTCGGCCCAGTTTTACCGATGGCATAAAACAAAATATGTCCTAATGCAGGTGCTTCTAATTTGCAATACAGATCAGTATTATTTTTGACATGATGGCAGTATCCACCTCCATGCCTAATTTTATTTCAAATTAACTCTTGAGTCTCATTTCTGCTTTGTTTTTTCTTCAGTAAATTTGGGTTCCAGGTGATCCCCACTAGACGTGATAAATTGTAGATGACATGTGCATGTCAGTGTGTACACACACGCACTGCCTATGTAATACACTTATACTGTGAAAGGTCTAGGTGAGAAACTTCGTGCTTAAGATGCTGAAATAAATTTCAGGAAAATAGTTTTCAGTTTGGTTATTAGTTTCATCAAACATTGCTGTGTGACAGGTTGCTTGGTCTGGGATGTTCAGTCTATCTGGACAATGTGAATTCCTGAACCCTCCTGAATCAAAAAAGATTTTGTTACTGGAATTTCTTAGATTGGTTTTGGACCCCAGACTCTACCTCCCTCCTTTCCCCAGTGCTCTCTGCCACATTTATCCTCCATTTTCTCAAGCTGGTTACTGCCCAAAATGACAATACTCATGTCACATACTTCAAATCTATGATCTCAGCACGTTACTCTCTGTGCTACAAGTGCATAAGTCACTGTTTATGTGTAGCATGTACCTTAAGGAACACTTATTAATAAGCACATAGGCAGCACCTTCCCTGCAGTATTCTGAATAGAACCAAACAATTTTGGTCTTGGTTATATTTTTGTGGTGGTTATTATTCTGCATGTGTGTGATGTTGTGTCACTTCAAATTGTCAGATGTTTTGGAAGTAATCAATTGATTTTCAGTTATCTGCCTGAAAGGTTTACTAATTTAAAAAAAAAAAAAATTAAAAGCTTTTTCTATTTCTTCATCTCCTTGTGGTGGTCTGAAAAAAGGCGTTTCCAGCAGGGCTTTTCTGGTTGCCATAAAAGCCTTGTTTGATTTATGATAAATGTTAATTGCCTTCATATAGCTTCTAGCCTGTCCAAGTGAGTGCTCTAGGACAATAAATGCCACACTCATTCAAGCACACTGTGTTCAGAATATTATCCATTAAAGCCACTGTGGATTAAATGAAGCAGATAATATGTGATGAAATGTTTATTCTCTTCTTTTGGCTCACAAGACAAGTATGCATTACTAGATGTCTTGCCTGAAGGAAGAAAGTTCCTTTGCAATTGTGTGGCTCTAATGTACTGCTTTTTTTCTTTACACTGCATGTACATTACTTTTTTGCTGGTGGAGCAGGAAGACAAACACTTAGCTGGAGAAGACATACATTTTCTCAGGGCAAAATATTATTGCAACCTGAGGTGAAGCAAACTGGGAAAGCATTAAATTCAAATGAAGAATTCACTTTTAAAATCAACAGCAGTGCCCCTAAAACAGAGAAATGATATTATCAGTGTATTTTCTCACCCAGTACAGAGGAATGAGAATTTTTACTGCATTTGACTAAATATACCAAATATCGTCTTAGAATTGTGAAAGCTCATAGTATGCTCCTTTCATGCCTTTTTTTTTTTTTTTTTTGACATTTTGCCTCAGAGGACTTGGCTTCAAGTAAATCCATCACGGAAAAGTATCAGCAGTGACACCTGTGCAGTGACAGTGCTGCACTACACAATGAAAGATTACAGGCTGTGATGATTGCAGCTTCCTCACAGTGTCGTTACCAACCTCTCCCAATCTCAGGCAAACTCAGAGACACCATTTAACCTCACAATTCCCTATAAGGCTTTCTTAGAATATTTTAATTATCCTTGTTCTAAAGAAGGCACAGAATTTCTGTATCTACATCTGTACCCATACCTGTATCTGCATCTGTATCTATATGCCTGTCTCCCTCCCTCCCCTCACCTAATCTCATCTCTCTTTATATCTAGCTGTATCAATATCTGTCTATATCTAATCTCTCTCTCTCTCTATATGTCTATATCATCTATCTCTATCTCTATCTATCTATATGATCTATCTCTACATCTAATCTACGTCTAATCTATCTATACCTATACCCATACCTGTATCTATATCTTTATCTATATCTAATCTATATATTCTCTCTCTCATCTATTTATGCATGTATATGTACACACATAACTACAGCATCTCTCCCTCTCTCTAGCTCTAGCTCTTTATCTTTCTCTCTCTAATTTGTGTCACCTTTGTCTCTATTTTTATCTCCATCGTCTCTCTCCCTCCCGCTCTATATAGGCATGTACACGATACATATATCTATAGCATCTATATCTATACATCTCTGTCTATATATTATTCTATTTTCTTTTTCATTCTTGGACCATGTTCATACATTAAGTAAACTGATGTTAGTGAAATGCAGCTAAATTGGCAGTCAATGTAAAACCAGACAAGTCAGTTTGGCAAGTATCTGTATTAGAGATTATAACACAAAAAGTATTATTTATTTATAGCCAAGAGATCAAGATTGGCCCTCTTTTTAATGTCTCTTTCATTTCTTAAAAATAGTCATGTTAAAAAGAAATAATAGGATTTCAATTGCTGAATATCATGTAGCTGGTGATTCACCACTGCTGTTGTCAAGTGAGAAATGCTGAAAACTGAGGTCTGTCTTTAAAAAATATTGAACATAAATGGAAGCAACAAAATGCACATGTATAGCAAAGGTAAATAAACTGGATTGCTATATATGTATGTACAGAAGTCCTGGGGTGGGTGGGAGAAATTCGGTTGAAATGTACCTTGATTTTTACATGCAGAATAAATACTTCCTATTTTTTGTATTTACGTTTTAATACATTTCCCATTCTCCTTTTCTGCTTGAGGGTAACCCCCCCTCCAAAAAACCCCCAGCCCTTAAAGACTGTGTAAGTTTCACAATGCTATTGTCATGAAGAAATAATTAAGGTAGGTTTTTTCTAACTGCTTAAAAAACTTGTTGACATGATTAATGATCCTCTTTTTTTTTTTTTTTTAATTCAGAGGCGAGTTAACTGCCACCTTGAAGGAATTTGCTTATATATGGTTATATCTGTGTTCACATTTTTTAAAACATAGTTGTGATACCTTTTCTCACTTTATTCAGCTTTTTTCAATGTTTGCTTCACCTTCATAAACTGACATGTTGGTAGTCTTAGTTCCTATAATAAGCTAAATAGTAATACAAACGTGTCCATGATATTTTCTTTTAGTTAGTATGCAAATGTGTTAACGAATTTTTACAAAAAGTTTTTTTTTTTTCCCACAAAATGTTTTACCATAAGCCAACTTTCCTCCTGTGTGAATTTAACAGTGCAGTCAATCTGTGCTCAGAGGTGCAAAATACTGTGGAAGAGGTTATAATGATAGATCTCGGTCTATGCCATAGTCATTGCAGAATGTGCTTGAGCACCTTCTCTGTATATTTGGCAGCATTTTTCTAGCGAGCAAAGAGAAACCTATCACACACCTCATCTTTCAAAAGGTCAGGCAGAATGTCATTTGACTTTATCTTTCATAGGAAAGTAATGCTATTATATTTTTTTAAACAGACATGTAACAGCTTTTGGGTTCTACTTTTTCTCTACCACAGTGTGACTAACTAATACTGTAATTGTTCCCTTCTGTACAAAACCATATATTTTATTGCAAGGTTTGGGAGTTCGTCTGATTTTCACTTTTTTTTTCAGTGAAAATGTGTTTGGTAAAAGAATAAAGTTTTCATCTTCAGATAAAGAGATCATACAGCTCAAAATGCAGTTGTTTGTGTGGTCCACTGCCCTTGCAATGGGTGTTAATGACAGAGGAGAACCCCTGGCAGGCTTTGACTGATGTGCTTTGGCAATTTTCCTGGAAGATTTGCTGTGTAAGGTTTTCCAGTGTTGACACCTGGTGTTCAATGTTTGGTCAGTCGAGATTTCTGTAAGAAGTCAATTCAATTCACAGATGTAGTCAATGGCTTTAGAGACCATACTGTTGTTTCTGAGCTTTGGGTCCTATTCCTCCCATGCCTGATTATACAGCAAATATATTTCCCTATAAATCAAGCTTTCTTTTTATGTCTCTGACAATCACATGGTGCTATTGCCGAAACATGCTAGTCATTGGGTATGACCAAAAGTCTTTTCATAGGATTTTTTTGTTTTGTGTATTTTTGCAATGTTCACATAATAAGATATAATTGAATCATGGTTTTGGCTTTCTGTCTTCTAATCAGTTTATATCAAAAACTTATTTACCTCTGCTCAGCTTTACTCATGCTGTGGCAGACATGCTTGAAGAGAATGTCACATTTGGTGTTTGCATGTGTCCTGACAGGTAGACTAAAAGGCAAAAGAGTTTCTTCCATTTTTAATATTATCTAAAAAGATAATGCATGAAATAAATTTGCAAAAAATGTTTTCATGAACTTACTCTTTAGTAAGGCTTTTGGTTAGTGTTATTGGCTTATCTTCTTAACAACAGGAGAAACTGGGGGTATAAGATGTTTTACAATACTTCATTTTGAAGTTTTTGAGACCTTAATATTCTGGGTTTTTTTGGTGGCACATGAAAATAAGACCAAGGTATATTTTTAATTTCTAATGGAAAAATAAGAGAGAGAAATGTACTCTGCCCCCATTGATAGCTTTGTCATTACTACACTGATCTGGAGTTGAGTTTTTAGTTCAACCCAGGCAGCACAAGAATTCCTGTGTCCCAGTCACTAGAACACAAGCTCTTCTAGTCCCCTTACTAGCCAGAAAATCTTTTCATACTGAGTCTAATGGAACTGATGTGAAGTCTTGATGAAAACAGACCTAATACGATGAGAAAACCAGCTCTTGTAAAAAGTTCCCAGTAGGTGTAGCAGTACTGC
This sequence comes from Haliaeetus leucocephalus, assembly GCF_000737465.1. Taxonomy (NCBI): domain Eukaryota; kingdom Metazoa; phylum Chordata; class Aves; order Accipitriformes; family Accipitridae; genus Haliaeetus; species Haliaeetus leucocephalus. The sequence goes on from NW_010973041.1 coordinate 1,794,816, forward strand.
TTCTTAGAGCAAATTATTTTGACTACTTTGTGTACTTGGGTTTATAGGACTGATTTTAAGGTTTTTAAATGTTGATGGCTTATGAGAAGCACAATCAGTTTAGAATTTAAGGAGCTCTTGAAAGAATTTGTAGATGTGGATGGAATGCACCAATTTTGTCACAGGTTTGATATTGAACTTTAGATAAATGAGTTAGTTTAGCTGAGTCTCAATTCAACATCTGTAATATTTGTCAAATTCTCTCACTCTTAATTTATATATTCTGTGATTAAAGATATACATGATTGTGAAGCGCTTCAGCACTATGGGGAGGAAGTGACAAAATTGTAGTGCAAAGCATTACTAAGTAGAACAAAGAAACAGCAGAAATTTATCTACCATGAGCTCTGGAGTATAGAGTGGCTTTGCAAAAGGATGTGTCCCTTGATCTCACAGCCAAACTTACCTACACTAATTTATTTCCCTTCATGTGTGCGCACGTAACTCACAGATGGCTGTTGAGACAAGAAATCGGAGAAAGGTGATTCTCATGTGTGTGCATTGAAACTATATAGCTTTTCTTTTCTAGAGAGCTGTCTATTCATTTCCAGTGGAAGCTGACTGGTCCTGAGCACGTGGGATGAACTAATCTAGTAATTTCTGTTCACTGGTAAGCAGTTTAAAAGTATGGCGGTAAGAAGTGAAGTAGCTATGCTTAGCTATGCATAAACACTAATCTAAAGGAGACCTACTAATCTCAGGGACTGAGCAGTTTTGCAGGATCAGGATTTTGGTGAATTGGCTTTTCACAATAGTACTGTTAATATCATTCTTACTCTATACTATGAAACTATTGGGAATTAATTTTTTTAATCCCATAACTCAGAAATTTCTCCTTCCCAATTGCATTGTATGTTAGCATGACACTACAAAGGACAAAATATCACAACATAATCAGGAAGCATTTGTATATTTGTTATGTAAGTACTGTTAGTGTAAGTCCATTTATGCTCACAGTTACTCATCTTGGAATGTACGTATTCTCTTATACATACATACCTACATCCTATTTGTATGTGACTGTAGGGCTTGGCATATGCGATGGGGACATATTTACATTTGAAAGATTTAGGAGATTGTTTCGAGACATGAAATCCAAAATACTCAAATCCTGTGTGTGCGCATCTCAAGGTTTCTTTTGATTCCTCTAAGTATCTAAGTTATCTGAAGCAATTCAGAGAAGAATTCCATGAAATTCAGTGATTAAAAAAGATAACTTTAAAATTGGATGGTAAACTACAAACCTTCATTTTTAGCAATCTGCATTTTCTGTAAACTACATTGTTTCAAAAAGGTTGTATTACTATTTTTATTATCATTGGCTCCACACTACTGTAGCCATAGTTTATGTATTTATACAAGTTTGAATGATTAATCAGAACATTCTATTTTATCTTGTGGCAACTGATACCAGCCACTTGCTGTCCATGTCCTATACCTCACTGTGCTGTCAGTAGCATTTTTAAAATGCTTCAACAAACATGCACTATCATCTGTAAAACAAAAGAGTGTAAAAGGATAACTGACCTGTTACAGTTTATATTGCAAGTTGTATGAAAAAAATCAGTCCTGGACTGTCTGATATAGATGGCCAGTACCACAGCTGCAAGCAAAGCCCATTTTCAAGAAGAATTCTTATAGTGTTTTTACATAAAATATAAGTCTGAAATGCTGACAAATAGAAACAAGGAAGCTCACTAAAATCTGATAGTATAATGTATGACTTGTACAAAAGCTGGACCTAACTAACAATGAAACATTTATTGTGGTATCTAGTCAGAAATGTTTTCATTTAAATGACTTATCTTTGGAAATTAACATATTCTGTTCCTTAAATATTTTCTGCCTTTCATATTAACAATAAAGCTGGTAACTGTGTGCTTTTTGAAATTGCGATTATCTGACATTTATTAAAACCCCATATTTCTTAAAAATTATTATTTTGTGCCTACTTTGGAAGAACTTGTGTGGTTTTGACCAACTTACCAAGTGCTAGTCAGAACTCTGTAATCCTTGTAATAAGCAGGTAAGTTCTATCTGTTAGAAGCAAATACTCTCCCAATGTATATTTCATTTTTAAGTGGCTAGAAAATTTGATGACAGTGTCCAAATACTGTATTCATGTTGCATATAAATAAAATGACATGGGAATAAAAATAAATAGAATAAAAATACTTTATTGTATACCTGCAATTGTACTCAGGACAACAGGCTTGCTGAACTGAAGTGTTACGTATGCAATGTTCACAGTTGAAATTATTTTTCATGCAACAAAATCTTCATAGGGGTTATACAAAACTGTTTCCATTTTCTTGCTCATTTTATTGCCAGCCATATTTTTTAATAGGAAGTTCAACAGCCATTGGTATGGAGGCTGTGAAGCATTCTTCAATACAGGAGATCTAGGAGGCTGTGTACTGGTGTGAAATTTGGAGACACACCATGCACTTTTACATACCTGCTGAGTGAAGTATAGCCAAAGCCTAGCTTACCAGTCTAATACTCCTCCATCAAGCTACGTCTTCAGGAAGAGCATGAAAACTGAAGATCAGTGGGGACTTGGTGGTAGGTTATGAGATCCAGAACCTTGCTAACACAATCCCCTTGCTCTGGAGTCCTCTACAGCAGAGTTCAGTGATGTTTGGAAATCAGTCACATTCCCCCTCCCACTGCACCCAAGTTTTACATTAGGATTGAGTGTACGCAAGGTAGTGTGTACAAGGCACCGTTATGGAAAGATCCCCAAAACCCTTTCTAGGAAGCCAACAGCCTGGTGTGCCTCTTTAAAGTGTCTGTGTACTAAGGCATGCAGTATGATGAGTTAGAGATTTGTGTGTAGTTATAGAGCTACCATCGTGTTGGGATCAAGTAGAAGTGGGGGGATGGCTCATATGACTGGAGTGTTGCAATGAAGGGATACAGGCTTTTCAGGAAGGACAGGCTGGGAAGAGCAGGAGGACGAGTTGCCCTTTATGTGAGAGAAGCTGGACTGCATGGAGCTCTTCCTGGGGATGGATGAGAAGCCAACTGAGAGCTTATGGGTGAAGAGTGAAGAGATGACAGCTATAGGTAACATCACAGTGGATGTCTGCTACAGGCCACCTGACCATAAAGAACATGCAGATTAGGCCCTCTACAAGTAGGAACGGCCTTACATTTGCAGACTCTGGTCCTGATGGGGGTTTTCAACCACCCCAGTATTTGCTGGAGGGACAACACAGCATGACATAAGCAATCCAGGAGATTCATAGAGTGCATCGATGACAACTTCCTGACTGTTGTGGTTTAACCTCAGCTAGCAACTAAGCACCATGCAGCTGCTCACTCACTCCCCCCCCCTGCTAGTGGCATGGGGGAGAGAATCAGAAATAAAACAGTAAAACTCATAGGTTGAGATAAGAACAGTTTAATAGAATAGAAAAGAAGAAACTAATAATGATAATGATAACAATAATAAAATGACAGTAATAATAATAAAAGGATTGGAATATACAAGTCATACACAATGCAATTGCTCACCACCTGCCTACTGACGCCCAGTTAGTTTCCAAGTGGTGATTCCCCCAGCCCCTCTCCCGCCGGTTTATATACTGGGCATGGCATCATATGGTGTAGAATATCCCATTGGCCTACTTGCTGGCTGGGCATGAAAAGCTGAAAAATCCTTGACTTAGTATAAATGCTACTTAGCAACAACTGAAAACATCAGTGTGTTATCAACATTCTTCTCATACTGAACTCAGAACATAGCACTATACTAGCTACTAGGAAGACAACTCTAGCCCAGCAGAAACTAGGACACTGACCCAAGTGATAGAAGAGACAATGAGGAGAGGTGGTCTGCTGGACTTCATACTCATCAGCAAGGAGCTTGTTGGGCCAAAGGCAGCCCTGGCTGCAGTAACCATTAGATGGTGGAGTTCAAGATCCTGAAGGGAGGGAGGAGAGTAAAAATGCAGCTCACAGCTCTGGACTTCAGGAGAGCAGACTTTGGCCTCTTCAGGGGTCTGCTTGGAACAGTCCTACAGGATAAGGCCCTGGAGGGAAGAGGGGCCCAGGAAAGCTGGTTAATATTCAAGGCTCACCTCCTCCAGGCTCAAGAGCAGTCCATCCCAGTGAACAGGAAGTCAGGCAAAAATTCCAGAAGGTCTGTGTGGATGAACAAGGAACTCCTGGCCAAACTCAAACACAAAAAGGAAGCATCTGGATGGTGTAAGCAAGGATGGATAACCTGGGAAGAACACAGACATTTTCTGAGCATCCAGGGATGAAATTATAAAAGCTAAAGCCCAGCTGGAGTTGCATCTGGCCAAGGGTGCCAAAGACAAGGAGGCAAGGAGAGCTTCTATAAGTGCATAGGCAACAAAAGAAAGGCTAGGGAAAATGTGGGACCATTGCTGAATGAGACAGGGGACCTGGTTACACAAGACATGGAAGAGGCTGAATGCTTTCTTCACTTGCTAGCTACACTGGCTTTCAGGAATCCCAGCTCCCAAAGACTGGGGGAAAATATGGAGCAAGGAGTCTGTACCCTTGGTGGCAGAGGATCAGGTCAGGGAATACATAAGCAAAATTGGACATACGTAAGTCTGTGGGTCCTGATGAGATGCACCTACGAGTGCTGAGGGAGCTGGCAGATGTCACTGCAAGGCCATTCTTGATAATCTTTGATCTATCAAGGTGATTGGGGCAAGTACCTGAAGACTGGAGGAGAGCAAATGTCATTCCTATCTTCCAGAAGGGCAAGAAGGTGGATGCATGAAACTACAGGCTGGTCAGCTTCACCACAATCCCTGGGAAAGTGATGGAGCAGCTAATCCTGGAGACCATTTCCAAGCACATCAACAACAGGAAAATCATCAGTAGAAGTCAGCATAGCCAAAGGCAAGTCATGCTTGACCAACTTGATAAACTTTTACAATGAAATGGCTGGCCTGGTAGATGAGGGGAGAGCAGTGGATATTGTCTACCTAGACTTCAGCAAGGTCTTTGACACTGTCTCCCATAAGATCCTCATAGAGAAGCTGTTGATGTATGAGATGGATGAACAGAGAGTGAGGTGGACTGAAAACTGGTTCATTGGCTAGGCCCAGGTGGTGGTGACCAGTAGCACAACATTTAGTTGGAGGCCAGTAACTAGCAGTGTACCCCAGGGGCCAATAATGGGTCCAGTCCTGTTTAACATCTTCATTAATCATCCTGGTGATGAGACAGGGTGTACCCTCAGCAAGTTTGTAGATGACACAAAACTGGGAGGAATGGCTGGTAACCCAGAGAACAGTGCTGCCAACCAGAGGGACCTAGAGAGGCTGGAGAAATGGGCTGACAGGAAGCTTGTGAAGTTCAACAAGGGCAAGTGCAAAGCCCTGCACCTGGGGAGGAACAATTACAGGCACCAATATATGCTGGGGGTTGTCCAGCTGGAAAGCAGCTCTGCAAAAAAAGACCTGGGCTTCCTGGTGGACGCCAAGTTGAACATAAGCCAGCAATGTGCCCTTACTGCAAAGACAGCTAAGGGTATCCTGGGCTGTGTTAGGAGGGGTGTTGACAACATGTGGAGGGACATGATCCTTCCCTTCTAGTCAGACCTGGTGAGGCCACCCTTGTAGTACTTTGTCCAGTTCTGAGCTCCTTAGTACAAAAGAGTCATGGACATACTGGAAAGAGTCCAGTGAAGGGCCACAAGGATGATGATGGGACTAGAGGATCTCTCCCATGAGGAAAGACTGACAGAGCTCCAGGGTTCAGCCCAACCTGGAGAAGAGCAGGCTTGGGGATTGTCATGGTTAAAGCCCAGCTGGCAACAAAGCACTGCAAAGCCACTTGCTCACTCCTCCTCACCTCTGGCCCCAGTGGGATGATGAGGAGAAAATATAAAGAAAAGCTCATGGGTAGAGACAAGGACAGGGAGGCATCACTTACCAATTATGGTCAAAGGCAAAACCCAAACTCAACCTGGGGAAAACATAAAATGAATTTCATTTACTACCAATCAAATCAAAGGATAATGAGAAGTAAAGGATAATGAGAAGTAAAACCAAATCTTAAAACACCTTCCCCCACCCCTCCCTCCCTCCCAGGCTCAACTCCACTCCTGATTTTCTCTACCTCCTCCCCCCAGCAGCACAGGGGAACAGGGGATGGGGTTGGGGTCAGTTCATCACATGTTGTCTCTGCTGCTCCTTCCTCCTCAGGGGAACGACTCTTCACTCTTCCCCTGCTCCAGCATGGGGTCCATCCCATGGGAGACAGTTCTCCATGAACTTCTCCAATGTGAGGCCTTCCCACGAGCTGCAGTTCTTCATGAACTTCTCCGGCATGGGTCCTTTCCACAGGCTGCAGTCCTTCGGTCACACACTGCTCGGGGGTGGGCTTTCCCATGGAGTCATGGCCATCGTTGGGGGCATCCCCCTGCTCTGGTGTGGGGTCCTCCCCGGGCTGCAGGTGGGCATCTGCTCCCCCGCTCCCCTCCACGGGCTGGGGGTGGACAGCCTGCCGTCTCACCAGGGCTGCAGGGGCATCAACTTCCTCCGGCACACCTCCTCCCCTCCTTCCGAACTGACCTCAGTATCTGCACGGGGTTTCCTCTCACATTCCAATCCCACTACACACTGCAGGTTCCCCTTCTTAAATCTGTTCTCCCAGAGATACTACCACTGTTGCTGATGGGCTCAGCCTTGGCCAGAGCTGGGTCTAACTTGGAGCCAGGGAAGCTTCTAGCAGCTTCTCACGGGAGCCACCCCTGTGGCCCACTCCCCTGCTACTAAAACCTCACCACACAACCCCCAAACAGGGAGAATATAATTAATGTATACAAATACCCGAAGGGAGGGTTCAAAGAAGAAGAAGAAGCCAGGTTGTTTCCAGTGGTGCCCATTGACAGGACAAGAGGCAATGGGCACAAACTGAAACACAGGAGGTTGCTATCTGAACATCAGGAAACACTGTTCCACTGTGAGGGTGGCCAAGTATTGGCACAGGATGTCCAGAGAAGTTGTGGAGTCTCTATCCTTGGAGATATTCAACAGCTGTCTGGTTACAGTCCTGGGCTACCAGCTCTAGGTGGCCATGCATGAGCAGGAGGGTTGGACCAAATGACCTCCAGAGGTCTCTTCCAACCTGAACTGTTCTGTGATTCTGTGACTATGATGCTATGCTTCTGTGACTTCAGGCTAATGGTTAGCAGCCTCGCAGCAGCTGAGAATTTTTTCTGCTTCCAGCCTATGTGTATTCTTTGCCTATTTATCTCTTTCTGTGCTGGCATGAGTGTTTCGTTTTAAACAGCTTTTCTCTCTCTGTACTTCAGTCTCCTCCCTTGTCACTCCCCACCTTTCATTTGTAGAAAAGTGACATCCTTAACACACCCTTGTTTCTGTTGTCTTGGGAAGCATGAACCTCTTTCCTAGTTTTCTTTCAAATTAAGTTAGTGTAATTTCTAATTAGCTTCCTTTTCCCCACCTGTTTACATTCCAGATCAACTTTTTCAAAAGTGTGTCTTTAGAACTGTGAATAGTATTCAGCATGAGGTCTTAGCAAGATTTTGGACAGTAGCATTCAGTAATATGCTGGTTTTGTGAGAATTAACTAATAAATTCTACATTTGTCTATTTTTTAGATACATCATGTTGTTGACTTGTTCATCTTGTGATCAGTTATGACACCAAAAGCCTTTTCAACTATTCATGTTTGTTAAACCCATGGTTTATTATAGTAAGTTTTCTTAGAAATTTCTGAGAGTGTGTTCTGTATTTTGTAGAACATATTTAATCCTGCCTTCTTCCCAGGCATATCCTTAATGCAATCATAGTCCCATCCTCAAGGCAATTCAGTTATTTCTGTGTCTGTATTTCAGTATCATCCTGATTCTTTTCTGCATTGAAGATACTTTGTGCCATCAGATAATTTAATCAGCATGTGCTTCTTTTACTAAAAGGTTACTAATGAAATTAAACAAGGCTGGTTCCAAAGCAGGCCCTGAGGAGCTCTGCTAGTGACTCTGCTCCACTCTTCTCACTGCACTTTTCAGTATTAAGTATATGCTCCCTCATTTCACACAAAACCTTAGCCACTCTATAGTTCCTTAACTAATGTCTTCTAATGTTTTCTTCAATATGTTTCACTGAAGATAGTGAAAATGGAGCTTTGGCTGGACTTCTTTGGCATATGCAGGTGCTGTAAATCTAAGACTTAAAGAAAATGAATGTAGCAGGGCTTGTGACAACACTGTTTGTGTATACAGGATAATAGGCATATGCTAGGCACTTACTGGAACAAATAGGTACTTACTAACTGAGTTTCTCAAAGAACAGCTCCAAGCCCACCTGCAAAGTTATTAGCTTGAGAATTATTTTCTCAATGGAGATAGTGCTCTCTCACCCAGTGACTCAGTGGAAACAGGAAAGAAGTGAAAATCAGCCCTTGTTAATTGAGCAAAAAACAATTTTCAGTTTTACAAACAGAACAAGTGGAAATGTAAATGGTGATAATTGGGCACTAATTATTCCCAGAAGCACTTTATGTACTTTCTGAGATGCATGCATGGAAAGAGACTGGAAACAAAAGATATAGTTACTTCATTTTTACCTTTAAGTAAAGGTGTAAGAAAAAATGTCCCAAACAGAACATAAAACAAAGTTTAGTGCGCTGTTCCTGAAAGAATATAATTTAATGGATTTTTATATAACAAAAGTATAAGGTTGATTTTTATGTATCAGTTATATCTTATTTCTCTTTTTCCCTACCTTTGTGCCCAGGAAAAAAGAGTTTCTGTAGTCTTTTGAAATATATTTTTAAATATTGCATTCACGTAGCATTTGGTCTTGTGGATGTTGATAAACCAGAAGAACCTACATAGTGCATGAATCAGTTCGTGACATGTAAATAATCAGTTATTTGCTCACTGAAACTCTAACAGAAATCCCAGGGGTGACAGAGGGACTTACAAAGGAGTTCAGTGTTAAGTTGTAAGCATGTCTATTCTGTTAACTGAAGGCCTGTCAAAAATAGGTGTTTCTAAAAAATTTCCTTGTTAACCTGTATGATAGCACCTACAGCTGAGTGATGCTTTGATTTTGTATAGCATGAGGGAAGAAGACAGACACGCATCTCATTTCAGCAGAGGAGTATGAGCACTCGCTGAATGCCAGTGACAGGACTGCAGTGCACCTCTAATGGTAAAATCACTCCAGGTAGAAGGCCAATAAGAAGGCCATTAATTTATCCAGAAGAGAAAAATCAGACCAGAAATGTTAAGAATTATATTTTTTTAAGAAGTACTTACTTAAAAAACTGTTTAAATTGAAAACTCTACCACCAAAAGTTAATAGACACCTAGATGGATTTTAGTACAGGCACTCTTCCTGTCTGGGTACTTGACTTCCTTGTGGTGTGACTTCCATTTTGTGAAATGCCAATGTTTTGGCAACTCTTTTCATGGCACGTTTTTAAAAGAGGATGGAGGTGGGAGAGAACAGAATCCACTCCAGAACAGCCACCTGTGCAATGGTTAGAAACTCTTCTGCTTTGTGGGAAACTGACAACATTGTCTTCTCTGACTCATTAGAAACAGCTTAATCACAGGGTTAGAGCCAATTATCTTTCTCAGTTTTGGTGGGTTTTGTTGTTTGTTTTGTTTTGTTTTTTTTTTAAATTCCACCAAATTCATCTAAATAATTATGTTACATGAGAGAGAGAGAAAGAGACAATTAATTCAGGATAGAAAATGGTCTTCCAAATATCAGGTGAGGGGCCAAACCCAACCTGATAGGTTCCCAAGAAAAAGTTTAGCAAACGTACATTTACTGATATCTCTCCTCAGATATATTTTCTTGACAATTTTTTTGCTTTTACCATTAATGTTTTACTGAACTAATATATGATTACTGCCACATGCCACAGACATTCTTTTTAATATTACAAAGAAAGAAGTACTTAAAAACTCATAGGTGCAGTCTTAAATTGTTTGATGAAACTACAGCTGGGAAGATGTGAATGTCTTTGGTAGCACTTGATGTGTTGTCTGGAAAGTTAAGCATATAAACTAGGTAGAGGCAGCTATATGGTGCCTAAGGCTGTGTGACATTACAGTGCATCTCTAAGATTTTTTTTTCTCCTATTCTCTTGATATTTTCACTGACCCTTTCTCTGAAAGAATTTAGCAAGGTACTTTTTCTCTTGTTTGCTGAAGCAAGTATTTTTCCATTGTGCTGTTTTCAGACGCAAAGTGCTTTATCACGGCAAAGGATATTTTAAGCCTGACATTACAGTCAGAGAGAAAGAAACAATAGGAGGTTAATGACTGCTGTTTCAAAGGTGGTGGTAATCACAGAAGTCAAGGTGAGAAGTGATTTCATTTTTTCCAAAGTGATATAGATGCATCTTAGAGGAATATGGAGTCACATGATAACAAAAAAATGTCCTATTATTTTTTGAAAAAAGTGGTTGAACTGCTCCGTCTTTCTGATATGACAACTCTATGCAGATGCTCTCCATTTTGTTTAAGTGCAAACCTTAACACAGAAACTGAATAATTGACTGTTTTTTCTTTCTGGAGTGTTGAAGAGTAGAGAAGTAATGAGAAATGTTAAAAGAAAAAGAAGACAACATAGCAACAGAAATTAATGGAAAAAAGGGATCAGATAGTTTGCATATTTAGTTAAAAGTCAAGTCACTGAAAATTTAGCATAATAATTTTAGGACATCACCAGAGAGTGAAATGCACATTTACAATGGAACAAACCCAATCCTCTGGATAATATGACATCTTCTGTCACTGTATAAACACACACCAAAAAAAAAAAATCTACTTCAACATGTATACTTTTTACATAAAATCATAAGAATTTTCCTATTCTACAGAACAACATTACTGTAATAATACATGCATCTGTAATCTCAAAAAGGTTAAGACTGGGATTTTTTTTAATTGACTCCCTTAAATTTGGGATTTTAATCAATAGCAACACACCCCCACAAACTGTACACTCAGAATTTGATTATGAATTGAGGAGCACAGTTTTGTTTGACTAACTTTGCTTGGAATCATTTCTTTAATACTTAGTTAAGTTAGAAGAACATAATTCTTAGCTGTAGAAGAGACTGAACAAAACCAAACCAATTAAAAATGCCATATAAACATACAGACAGCATTAGATACCAAAATTTGATTTATCTGAGGTCATAACACAAAGCTTCACAAGTATTTGTTCACAAGAGAAAACTATCTGCTGTGGCCCTGACTGGAATACAAGAGTTTGGGTTAGTGCATTTCTAACAGTTCTCAGGGGTCTGATGTAGCTCACTAGTATTGTTCAGAATAAGTTTCTGGATTGTCATGGAGTGAATGCAAAAGCCACTTAGTATGGGCAAATAGCACAACGCTGCTTTTGTCTAACATGTTCTTGTAAAAACTGTTGACTGAACTGTTCAGAGACTGAGAGATCCTACATCTCAGTATGCAAGATCCTAAATATGTGGTCAGATTTTTATGCATGCGCTCCATATATAAAAATAACTTTCACTACTGAAGTACTGCAGTTTGCTTATTTTGACCTTTTTTTTTCTTCCTTTATATCATACCAAAGAAAACATCCAAAATTAAACAGATTCAGAAAAGCCATGTTTTATCAAACAAACGGTTTGAAGACCTTCTCTGCTGAAGACAGCAGCATGATTTTTCCAAGTAGATGTTTCTGTATCTGTACTTTTTTCATTAATTCATACAGAGCAGTAACTGACTGCAAATATAAGAAACTGATTAGGTTAGGAACCTAGCTCCTAGGTGGGATTGTGTGTGTGGAATTGGAGTGACAGAAAAGAAAAATATTAAAAATAACAAGACATGAACTAAGGTTACACTCTACACAGTTTTAAAGAGATTTTGAAGTACAAAATCATATGATGCCTTTCAGGCACCCGCATGGAGTTTAGCCTTCCATCCTAGGATCATGTCATGAGTTTTAGCTGTGTTTGCTTATCTGTAGCCCTTACTTATAGATACTTAAAAAGCTTTTGTATGGCAGTATCCTCCATGTCCAAACACAGTAATTTTTGATGCTCAGAAAATGAGGACCCCAGGGGTCTGTCCTGGGGTCTGTCCTGTTTAGTGACTTTATTGGAGACCTGGGAATGCATTTTGTCAGTTTTTCAGGTGACACCAAATCCGCAGGGGTGGGGCTGGTTCAGTCGGGAGCAGGGACGGTTTCGGGATGCCTAACAGCACCCTGCTGTCTACAGGGAGGGAACT
>NW_010973041.1:1807108-1849366 GCF_000737465.1 Haliaeetus leucocephalus
GTGGTTCGGAAGGGGGGGGAGGGGGGGGGGGGGGCGGGGAGGGGGGATGGACAGAAGGATGAGACTGCAGCTGGAACAGGAAAGGTTCAGACTATGCATACTGTAATTAACATGTCACCTTGAGGATAAATAAGAGGTGGAGTAGGTTACCCAGAGTGGCTGCAGACTCCTCATCTCTGGAGATTTTCACATCCCCTTGGGACAAAGGGCTGTGCCTCCTCATCTGAGTTTGGTGTTGGCCCTTCTTGGAGCAGGGTATCACGTTCAAGAAGTCTTGAGGCCTCCTCAAACCCATATAATCCAGTAATTTTGTGTACAACACAGAGACTATGAGAAATGCTTGTGCCTTCAAACAGCAGTTTTGAGATGGCATTTATAGACTGTGAAATGAGGAAGGCTTACTCTGACAGTGAAACAGAACTGAATGTACCATTTCTGTTTCAGGCCTTCCTTTGCTGTTTTTAATATTCTTGTAGGCATCTGTGCTGAACAAATGGGCTTCCTCATACATGATTTGAGAGTGGCCTTTCAGTTCCATCAACTTGTCTAGCCAAAGACAGATGAGTTATATCTTCCTAGTGCTGGTGCATAGCATTCTCTGGAACATACATTTTCAGTAAACACCTTTGCTTTCTATGCTTTGTAACTAACACAAAAGACTGGAACTTTATTGTATTAAGATTGATTTTTATATGTTTTTAAAAAACAAAAATCACGTACTTTGTTGGATTTTAGTTCTTTATTGCAAAAGAAACAAAATACAAGTTCTGAAAAAACATCAATTTTCTGAACATATGAACAGCCCTATAAAGCAAGACAGAAGTTTCTCTACTTCACTGTTCTGTTTCTGATAGTCCATTGCAAAGCCTTAGGAAAAGTGCAACTCTAAGGCAAATCTATGTGATACTCTCTCAGCCATGAAAAACTTGGCATACTGATGCACTTTGAGCCAAAAGCTGTATCTGTATCTTTCTGTTTACCACTATTTTATGGACTTGAATATTAATTTGCCTATGTCTCTGGTCCCATCCACAATATTCTATGACTAAAAATATAACCAGTTTAAATGATGTCTTATGCAGAAGGCAACTTCTTTGTGTCTTTGAGTGGTTTAAAAAAATAAAAAATAAAAGTCTTGCTGGCAACAGTCATATTATTTGACATCTTCTTGTGTTCACCACACAGGTAGTTCAAAGCTATTTGAAGGACTTAGCCCTGGTTCAGATCCTTTTGTCTCTAACAGGGTTTGGAGCAGATAGTCCTTTTCTATAGAGGATCCTACATTAGAGTTTCCTGTGAAAGGAAGCTAATTTGCACAAACCCAAATCCATCCTGTAAACAGAACCTATCTGAGAATGTTGAGTAACTGGGGACAACTGGCAAATCCACTTCAAAATCACGTTCCTGCTCTGAACCAACAGTTCCGTGTGCATCAGCCATGCCGTCATCCACCTCACCAATAGTGTTAGTGATGAAATTATTCATCTTCCTCAATAGAAGCCATTTTTTGCCTTTTTTTCACTCTATTTTACAGTCTCTGAATCATTTCTTGTTCTTCCATGTTATTTTACCAAGGGAAAGCAAGTGGGAAGAGAGTGCAAGAGCTATACACTCTCTTCTAATTTTCAGTGCCACATGTCTTTAAACAGAACCATAACAAAGCTTTCAATTTTTATTCCTTTCTAATAATTCTTGACATTTGATTTTCTTTTCTGCTGCTGGGTGCTGAGGTGGTATTTCCAGTGAACTATCCAGAAAGACATCAGGACCTTTTCCCAGAGTGGCAACAGCTTACCAAAGTATATTTACAGTTAGCTTGTTTTTTCTCTCCTTTCTGCTTTACTTTGCTTGTAGGGGCACAGAGTTTCATTTCTCATTTTCTGGCCAGACTCTCAGCACAGTGCAATTCTTCAGCAAGTCTTCACAGTCAAATTCTGTTTTGCCTATCTTGAAGATGTTATTTCAATTACAAGCTTTGTCATGTTACAGTTTGTCTCCTTTTCAGGACTTTTTTTAGAATAAGTTGGCATTTTATCGGGGGGGGGGAGAACAAAAAAAACCCCACCTCCTGGTTGTGATACATACCCATATATTACTACAGAGTAGTAATAATAACAACAGTAATAACAGTAACCTATCTTTCTGTGCTTAAGCTACTTGAGATTAATCCCATACCAACATTTTCTTCTTACTGTTTTCAAGGTCTTTCCTTGAGAAAGCTTTCTAAAAATCCATGTATATTCTGTCAGACAATTCCCTGTTATCTCTGATCTTTCTAAGTCCTGCAAGGTACTCAAATATATTTGTGAGGTATGACTTCCTTCTATAAGAATCATGCTGACTCTTTCCCAATATATCACATTTATGCATGCCTATTATTTACAGATGTTCTGCAACCCCTTAAAAGGTTGGGATAGCTTTTAAACTTGATTAAAACACTGTTTTCCCCATTTAGATGTTTCATTTTTGGTAGTGGCTGTATCTTCTCTTACACCAAAATTTCCAGCCATGACAAAATGGAAGAATTAAATTCTGTTTAGAAAGTTCCATTTTAAAATACAACAAAGTTTAAAAGCAACTAAAAGAAGAATCTGAGAATAAGTAATATACTGGCCATAGTAATGAGGTATGCTAACACTTCCTATCATGTATAGCTGTCTACGTTGTATCATTTAGAGAAAACACAGAGGAAATACTTAGCTTTACAGTACTATACTCCTTCAGCTTGTAAGAAAACTATTGCCAGTCTTTTTGGATAGGGTTAATATACTAAACCAATAGAAACATTCGGGTGTTCTCAGCCAGTTTTAAAGTTGTATCTTCAGTTAGGAAGCTAAAAATTTAATTTTTGCATATATTCGCCAAGTAAGAAGTTTAAGTAATAACAGATAAACTCATTTTGCCACCAAAGTTGACTGTTGTTTGATCAAATCTGCTTTGTATTTAAGAGACAAAATTGTGCCATTAATGGAAAATCGGAAAGCACTTGTGCCCTGGTTGTAACGCAAAAGAAAATCGGCTTTGCACTTGGCTGTTTCTGTGCATGATAAATATTCATGACCAGATTTACCCATTATAGAAATGCTCACTCATATCATTATGCTATATAATGAATTGCTTCCCCTGTTGAAAGTAGTCATTAAAACTTTGTATCTCATCCAATTGCATATTAAGTTTTCCCCTTTCCCCACTTCTATACCTCCTTTTGTTTGCTGAGGTTTTTTTGGAAATAAAGTTAGGGCTGATATCTTACAGGATTAATTACAATCTGCACCATATAGTTACAGGTGCCTTACATTACACCTGTTAGGCCTTCTGAGGCCAAACAGCTATGTAGCAGATCACAGACTGCATATTAAAATCTGCCCTTTCAAATGAAAATGAGCAATGCCTTCCAAACTTCCCTCCTGGCATTAATTATCTTGTAGACTATCTCCATCAAATATTATGTCCAAATTTGCACCTCAGGCTTTCTTCTGGTGAGGCACCTTTTCTGTCCACAGAGTTCACTACTTCCTCTCCATTCTCAGAAAAGAAAACTCACAGTTCCTGGCTCTTGGTTCAGTGATATGACTTTACAGCAGGAAACAGAGGAAGAAACAGTAGGAAGAGAACTCCAGACTAAGGTGGATTGTCTCCCTTCCCTCCACTCTCAGAAGCAAGGCTCCTGGTCACCACTCAGTGGATGGTGCTAACCACCCTCTTAGTGACACAGAGGGAACAGAAAAACAAGAAGAAGTCTCACTTTGAAGAGGAAACAATCTGTTTCTACAACTTTCAGTTATCCTAAAGAGTTTGAGAGCCGGAGCTACGGGAAACTGAGGTCTGACTTTTAACCTGGTTTTGGATTGTAACCATTTGCACAGGACTCAAATTATGGTTCAAACACAAAGTTCTGACTTGACCTAAATTCTGTGCACTCCAAGAAAACATGAATCACCTCTGCCAGTAAGTCAGTTTTGCCTTCCCTTCCCTTCCCATTACCCTAGAGTACTTTGTTTGCATGTAAATTGAGTGAGTTATGTCATTTTGAACAGAAAGTACAAGCCTTGGTCACTGAAAAATGTTCAGAGTAATAATGCCAAGCATTTCCTTATGGTCAGAGATATTGAATGCAACATATATTGTTTTCACAGCATACCAAATGGAAAAAAAGTCAAATAATCATTTTGTTTGTGCTGTTTTGTAACTACTCTACTGTGGCAGGTAATTTTTTTTAAGATTGAAAATATATTTTACTTATTCTGTTTATAAGTAGAGATAACTTTAATCAGACCCTTGCCACAGATACATAAGTATCTTGAACTCTTGAGTGTCTGATTTTATAACATAAATAGTCACCTGTAACAAGAAACCCTCTTTAAAGTGAGGTTGTCCAAGTTTTCTGACAAAAAGTTTTGCTGTTACTGCTGAATCACTATGAATAGTTAAACTAATAGAATCAGCTGGACAATGGATGGGCTGGGAAAACATTTCATTGGAACAATTTTTGAAAGCTGTACTTCATTAGTTTTGGACTGGGAAAATTGGTGATGTCATGTATATGTGTATGTCTACATGCCTCTGTGCCTGAATATGCCTGAGTTATAGACATTTATGTGTTTTGAAAGGGGTTACAGAAGAGAAGTTTTAGAAAGCACAAGCTTATGTGATACACTTGGTAATTTAATTATTTTAAGGAAATGGTAGAAGTCTATTTAAATAAGCTGTAACAGCATGTTAGTCCAGATAGTTCAGGCATGGTATTTAATATCGCTTATTTTGATATGGAACTCTTCAGAGGTGTCCAGCAGAAAATAGTGCTTGTTTACGAGGATCTAAGGAACAACAATTTTTTTATCTCTTTGAGGATCTCAGTTACAAAATAGGAACACGAGCTTTCCAGCATCATCAAGCACAAGCCCCTGCAGCCCTCAACCTCCTTCTGTGATGTGTAGATACCTGCGTGAACAGCAGCTCTGACCATTCTTACATCCATTGTCAGACTGAGATAGATTACATGCCAGATGGAGAAGTCTGAAGTACAGTTTGTTGCTAATTTTGCCCACCACAACAACATGCTTTAGTACTTGGATATATGTATGGACAGATATCTTGGTTTAAGTTTCTTACGTCTAAATGGAAGTTTACAGGAATCCAGACCATTTTAATGATCAGATCGTTCATGTCAATAATTTTACACTGATATGAGAGAAGGGTTTTTTTTGTCACAAATAGCAGTACCTTTTCTGGCTCAAATAGTGATCTGCTTCACAACTAAAATAGTTACTGTGGTGTCTTTTCTTTAATGAGTTGTCTACAGCCTGCTTCTTTTGTCTAGCTGAATAGGTGAATGGAGATTTTATTTTTCGAAAGAACAGCAGTCCAGCTTCATCCTTAAATATGGTAATGAGTAACTCCTTGTGCTGTAGTGCCAGTAGTCTACCTCTCTATGACTTGACATGCTCTAGCCTGCTGCAGACATGACAGTCCGAAGGCAAGAGAAGACGTCATGGGAGAGCTTACTGGCAGAGTGAATGACTGAAGCAAACATCTTGTCTGGTGCTCCATGTGACTGCTTATACTACTTCACTTATAGGAGTTCACCTTGACTACGTATGTCAAGAGACATTTGCGCATTCATTAAGTTAGTCTGAAATAAAACTTGAGTCAGAACTTCCACTATATTACACTGCATAGCTCTTTTCACACTGGTAGAGCTATGTTTTAAAAGACCATTCATTTCTGCACTGTTGCTTACGCTTGTTAAAATACTATCCTCAAATAGGGGTATTGCCTGCTGTCTAACAGTTTCATTTGAAAATGAAATTTCAAAATTATACTGGTGTGAGAACCTTAAATGGTTGGCAAATTATTGCATCCTTTAGCAGACTTAGTCCTCAACTAGTGAAAGATCAATATAGTCATTCCTGAAGTCAAGACTGAGAACGCAACTCTCCATACAAACTTAACATATACCAAATTACTGTAAAAAACCTGTTGGAATCCTCAGATGCTTGTAGATGTATCTAAATGTGAGCGAAATGTGTAAAAAAACAATACCTATGCATTTGAGAATGTAGAGAAAAATCAGAATGAGATTTCTCAGTCCTGTGAAAGATGAGAATCATGCATGATAAGTCATTTAGTAATTCAAAGACCAAATGACACAGCAACCTTCCTGCAGTCAACCAATGCACTTCATGTGAGCACAGCTGCCATCCCATTTTAAGTGCTACTATGTTCATGGCATTTATTTTTAATGGAAGTAGAACTAATGGTATCCTACTGTTCTTTATGTATATCAAAAAAATGTACCTGGGTTACAGTATTGCAAAAATCTAACCGTATATTGGAGCTGCACTTCCGTAAGCTGGGACAATGAGGAGTCAGTAACATTGTTTCATGATCTGAAACATCACATAGTCACAGTCATGTTCAATGAGTGTTTCAGCAAGTTGTTGTATGCTATACAAAATTATTAATTAATTTGATTTTACTATTAAAATATCTCTTTTAAAGATGTAAATAGAAATTATGTGGACAATTAGATTTATAAACAGAGAATCTTATTAAAATAAGTTAATCCAGATGTTTATTACTGTTTAAAAAGATGTTCCAGATGGCTCAGTATAGCCAGTTATGTGAATAACCCTGGATTGCTTTACTCAATCATAAGAAAAAGTTTCAATTATTTTGTTTGTTTATTCACATACACTAAATGTCTGCCCAAAGCAAAGTCTAGGTGACTTAAACCACATAGTCAGTAGAATAAAAATGTATAAAAGTACTATACTTGGTAATATACTATAGAAGAAGCAGCCTTTCCAAATAAATAACAAAATAAACCAGTGTTCTAATCCGCTCATTTTGAAGGAACTGACTTGACTCTGTATGACAGAGAAAAAACAGAAAATATGACCAGTTCCCATAGTTTTGATATTCACTGGTCTGGATGTCTCTGCTAATTTATGTTAATAGCTCACATGGCAATGAATTGGGCCTTGCTGCACCTATGGCTAATGGCAAAAAGCTGGATATACTCCTGAACTTCTTTAACTGCCTTAATGACATTCTTTTTTCCATTACCACATGTAGCTCTCTCCGCTGATGTTTTCAGGTTATGTTGAGTGATTTAAGGAGTTTTAAATCACTGAGAACAGGTCCTGTGTGACCTAATATCTTCTCAGAGGTGATGGAGGTGTGAAAATCTGTGTATATGTTGTGGTTTACCCCCAGCCAGCAACTAAGCCCCCCCCAGCCACTCGCTCACTCCTCCGCAGTGGGATGGGGGAGAGAATCAGGAGAGGAAAGATGAGAAAACTCATGGGTTGAGATAAAGACAGTTTAATAGGTAAAGCAAAAGCCACACATGCAAGCAAAGCAAAACAAGGAATTCATTCAGCACTTCCCATGGGCAGGCAGGTGTTCAGACATCTCCAGGAAAGCAGGGCTCCACCATGTGTAATGGTGACTTGGGAAGAACGTCCCCCCCACTCCCTTCTTCCCCCAGCTTTATATGCTGAGCATGATGCTGTATGGTCTGGATGATCCCTTTGGTCAATTGGGGCCAGCTGTCCCAGCTGTGTCCCCTCCCAACTTGTTGTGCCCCCCCAGCCTACTCGCTGGTGGGGTGGGGTGAGAAGCAGAAAAGGCCTCGACTCTGTGTAAGCACTGCTCAGCAGTAACGAAAACATCCCTGTATTATCAACACTTTTTTCAGCACAAATCCAAAACATAGGCCCGTACTAGCTACTATGGAGAAAATAGTCTATCCCAGCCAAAACCAGCACAGTATAGTATTGACTCTTTGTGTCAGAGAGGTAGAGTATTGTACATGAAGAAATTATGAAAAGACTGAGTACCCTGGAGTGGATTCACCCTCAGTAACAAGCAGCAGTTGCAGAAGTAAGCCATTTCATGTGAACCAGTGCAGTTTCTCCTTCTGCCCAAACTTCTACCTTCCTTATCTGCTTTTAAACATAGTACACGATTTTCCAGCAAGTTTCTCACAGAACGAAAGTGAAAGCCATACACAGTTACAACCACAGTAAATGTGGCTGTGGGAGAGGGCATAGAAGGTTTTTGTTTTCTCAAAGCAGAAGGGAGATTGTTACTACCAAGGTGTGTGAATAAAAAAAAGATTAAGGGAAATTAAGCTTCTCTTGTTTCCCAAGCCTGAAAATAGACTTGAGGTATACTTTAGTCATTGCCTCAACTGTAAATCAAGATGTGAGGTTTTCTTTGCATAATTGTAATCATATAGCATTATACTTGATGAGTAACCCCACCTACTGCTCTGGCAATCCAGATCACAGGAAGGGCAAACTGCAGCCATATTTCTTATTTCTTCATGTGAAGTCTGTTATGGGACTGTCTACTTTAGGCACTATGTAAATATCACTATTCAATTTTATATATTATATCACTATGCTTTTATAATAACTGAACAGTTTTTCCTTTTTACACTTAAGCTCACTAAATATGTAAATGTGAAAAATATTGGTAACAAAAAGGCACATAATCTGCATGTAAACAAAAGAACAGAGAAACCAGTCAGACCTATTCTGATCACTCTAAAGATTTCAGATGGTATCAACACCCTTATAAACTAATAATTTTAGTTGCCCAAAACTTATAGCTTAATTTGTTGTTATTCTGCACTAGGATACAGCAAATATATTTGGGGAGAGGGAGGAAGGCGTTGTTTTGTTATAATTTGTTCTATTTATTTTTCTTTTGTTGACATCACCACCTTGTCATTTTCAAATTATCTGAGCAATTTTTGTCACAAGCAGCAATTAAAGCCATCTCAGTAATTTCAGTTTGGTTTCTGCTTGTCTGCTACTCATTTATAAAGTTATAACATTGTGTGTAGTCACTCGCGTTAAGATTTACATTCTACATAGCACTGCAGTTTTGTCCACTGAAGTTCACGGGGGTTCTCTTCTTTGTCCTTCTACCACTGATTTTTATGATCTGAGAAAGAGGTCGAATAATGCACATATCACAAAGGCTGGCAAAGGTATGGTGTACTGCACCATACTGCACATACATTTAAGATATGCACTTGCGTATCTCAAAGACTAAAATGTACAATAAGCTGTATGTGTCATTCTGACCTTCTGTGTACATGGAATGATTCTTCAAGGATGAAGAAGTTTGCCAAACTTTGGTATTGATCTACACTACAAAGTCAACCATCTTAGGCAATTCAATACAAAGCCTGAAAAGTAAGCTCTTTGAGAGACATTTTCACCTCTCCTTCCTCTAATGTAATCTAGTATTCATGTAAAAATGTGAAAATTTTCAAGAAAAACTGTATCACTAACAATTGTGCTTCACAGAGTAGAAAACTTTGCCTTTAGATCTGAGCTATAATGTTCTCCTGTGTAATCAGAGAGAAGCAGTAATAAACTACTATCACTGCAAAGACCTTCGAGAAGTACATAACACATACATTGTCCTGTCAGATTCCAGGAAGAGTGTCCGACAAAGGGTGTGATGCAGTGCTAGGCGCACATGTAAAAAACCCTGTACTTTTTTTGTGTGTGACTAATGGTCTCAAAGGTTAATTTACCACCCAAACTTACTTGGATACCAAACTGAGCTGGATATTGCAGGTAGTCACATTTACTTCTCATATGATAGTGATGAGAATTAAGAAATTCAGATATAAACTAAAAAGGAAGAATTTGAAAAAGATTGTTTTGTTTTAGATTTTGGACAGAACGTGAGTTTTTATAAATATATTTATTAACAATCTCTAAATTCAGTTATAAGTAATTTATAAAGAAAAAATCAAAAGGAAGATTTTTTTTTTCTTTTAGAGGTATCTGCTTACTAACTTCTAAAATCTATTGATCAGTTTTACTTTTATGAAATTCTTTCTTTATTTATGATGCTAGAATACCTCTATTTCACACAAGCTGTCTTTCCAGTAATGGTTAGGTTCAAAAGTACAAAATTGCCAGGAAAGAATCTTTATTTCTAAACTATACACTAAACTGGTGGTTTAGCTGGCTTTCCTCTCATCATAACAAGCAAATTTTCTCCTCTTAATTTTGTTGGATGAATCTGTGAATATATAAATCCTTTCTTCTTCTAGCATAAAATACCAATAAAGGGATTAAATGTTCTATGGAAAATTAATTTAGTTTTGTATAAAGTTATCCTTTGAAGTACAGGTGTTTTCATGTGTGTCTTAACATTTTCTGCTTTTGTTAACAAATTTTAATTTTATTGGTCTACCAAGAAAACAGTTGACTGTATAAGCTCTGTTAACACAGACATTTCATAACATTTAGGGATAAATTAGTTATGTGTCAGGAAGGTTCAACATGTACCTCTCAAAGACTCCCTAAAACTTCTCTAATCCTATAACTGTTATCCCAATAGGTTATTTCCTCTTAATCATGAAATTTCAATAAGTAGTGGGTGACTGTTACAACTTGAACTTTGATAGATTCTAAGGGAGATGGTGTGAAATACTGTCAGTTAAAGCTCTTTTAGAGACTACCTATCTGAGGTGGTACTTTTGACGGGGCTAGGAGTCCAGCTGCTTATTTTCTGGGAGTTTCCTGTCATTTCATATCAGTCAGCTATAAGTCAGCTCTACCTAGAGCAAAAAGACAAGACTTCTGCAGATGTCTATGAACAGCTGCAGATCTAATCTCTCAAGTCAGCTGCGGATGCTTTATCACAAAGTAAAAATCAAGGACATAGGTAGCTCCTGCTTTTAACCACTGGTATTAATTTTACTTTTATTATCTATATGGTGGAACAGTTTTGAAGTGCAGTTAGTAGTCAGCAAAATGTTTTGCTACATCAGTGAAAATCACTAGAAATAACCAAGCATATTAATTCTTGAAAATAAAAAGAGGCCCACAAGGCCAAATATCACCTTTAATTGTCTCTTAAACTAATTTTTATAAATAATCATTATTACGTTTTGCACCAGCTCTTGATCTTACTGCTGGTTGGTTTTGCTACTACTACTACTATTACTACTACTACTACAGCTGTTATTGTCATTATTGTAGAAATTTCAAAATTATTTGGCAACATTTTAGAATAATACTTGTACCAAGTTTTGGTTCTAAGTTGTCTGGGGTTGGGAACTGAAGACAGAGTTTTTTCACTTTTCTCAGATATATCTATAAATGATTCAGGTGGCTTTTAAACTACAAGACTAAATGCTGCAAAATCAACTTATTTCTTTGCATCCTTCCTACACTTTTTTCTTGGCATATTCCCTCACTTCTATGAGTTTGTGTTCTCTTGGAAAGATAGTAGTGGCAACCCTTACATGGAGACGTCTGAAGTACATCTATGTCCTTGACAAATCCAGGAATAATCAAACTGAGGAAACATCATACTTAGGAGTTTAACTGTAGAGTTGCTGTCTCAGCTTTATGGCCAATGATGTCCTTCCTCCATTACAAGGAGAATCAAAGGACAAATATTAATGATTGCACACACTAACTGAAATGTGTGTTGGAACAGATTTAAACAAAACAGTAGCCTAACAAGAATTTTAAGTCTTTATTGCCAAAGCAGTAAGAGAAGAATGACATTCCCTTAAACATATATAGTTTATAGAGTTATGGCTAATGCTAACACTCATTTGTGGAAGAGTTATATTCAATTATTTTAAATTGCATTCTTTCTGTAATAATAAATCAGTGGATGTGTGAAATAATTATATGGTAGAAAAACTGTTGCAAATCATGCTTTCCAATGTTACCTTACTTACAGTGGTTTTATTGGCTTTGTGTGGTAAGGTTTTGGTAGCGGGGGGAGGTTAGAGGGGTGTCTTCTGTAAGAAGCTGCTGGAAGCTTCCCCTGTGTTCGAGAGAGAGCCCATACCATCCGGCTCTAAGACGGACCTGCCACCGGCCAAGGCCGAGCCAGTCAGCGATAGTGGTAACGCCTCTGGGATAACATTTTTAAGAAGGGAAAAAGTTGGGACAGGCGGGAAACAGCAGCTGGACAGAGGAGTGAGAACATGTAAGAGAAACAACCCTGCGGACACCAAGGTCAGTGAAGAAGGAGGGGGAGGAGATGCTCCAGGTGCCGGAGCAGAGATTCCCCTGCAGGCCGTGGGGAAGACCATGGTGAGGCAGGCCGTCCCCCTGCAGCCCAGGGAGGTCCATGGTGGAGCAGATCTCCACCTGCAGCCCATGGAGGACCCCACACTGGAGCAGGTGGGTTCCCGAAGGAGGCTGTGACGATGTGGGAACCCTGCACTGGAGCAGGCTCCTGGCAGGACCTGTGGACCTGTGGAGAGAGGAGCCCATGCTGGAGCAGGTTTTCTGGCAGGACTTGTGACCCCATGGGGGACCCACACTGGAGCAGTCTGTGCTCCTGAAGGACTGCACGCTGTGGAAAGGACCCATGCTGGAGCAGTTCATGAAGAACTGCAGCCCGTGGGAAGGGACCACGTTGGAGAAGTTCGTGGAGGACTGTCTCCTGTGGGAGGGACCCCACGCTGGAGCAGGGGAAGAGTGTGGTGAGTCCTCCCTCTGAGCAGGATGAAGCGGCAGAAATAACGTGTGATGAACTGACCGTAAACCCCATTCCCCATCACCCCGTGCCGCTGGGGAGGTTGGTAGAGAAATCCTGGAGTGAAGTTGTGCCCAGGAAGAAGGGAGGGGTGGAGGGAAGGTGTTCTGAGATTTGGTTTTATTTCTCATTACCTTACTCTGTTTGATTTGTAATAAATTGAGTTAATTTTCCCCAAGCTGAATCTGTTTTGCCCGTGATGGTAATTGGTGAGTGATCTCTTCTGTCCTTGTCTCGACCCACAAGCTCTTTGTTATATTTTCTCTCCCCTGTCCAGCTGAGGAGGTGGAGTGATAGAATGGCTTTGGTGGGCACCTGGCATCCAGCCAGGGTCAACCCACCACAGTGGTCTAGGCAGAAATTCTTCCAGCTTTTATTGGTGTAACTCAGCAGAAATTCTCCATTCTTGTGCTTTCACCTTCTCATGTTCATTTCCTTCCATTTTGCTTGTATGCAGAAAATGAAATTAAGATATTTCTGCACATTCGCAGGTTAAATCCAAGGCCTTATTGAAAATTACCTTTCAAATGACATCTGGCAAGGCTTTAAATTCCTAATAACCTAGGAGGAGATAATGTTCTATGGTTTATTCATTCTGCATGCCTAAACTTGATGTAAAATTATAATTAGGAATTTGCAAAGAGTAAATTATTCTACTCATATATTATTGCATTCATTAGTCTGAGAATTAATGAAGGAAATAGCTGCCAGTATTAACCAAAAATTCTCCCTGCCAGAATTTTCTATTACTGTATTACTGATATTATTTAATTTAATCTCTGTTTAATGTAAAATTAAACCAAACAATAACCATTAAAGATTTTGGCTACTCTTTGTTAATAGATGCGTTCAACTTGGGGAGATTTTTCTTCAGTGAATTTAACTCGATAGATATTTGAAACATAACCCATGCTACTCCCCAAACAAATAATAAAATTTAAGAGAAGTCAACAATGACCTGATTTAAGCAAAGATCTGGTGATCACCTCATGGCATGCCTAATAACTGCCTTTTCTTTAATCTTGGTGCAGCCTTAACATCATAAATGGTGTTGATTTTCTTAAATATCCACTATTAAAGATGTGGTCTGTGACAGTGGGGTTTGTTTTTTTAGAGCAATGTGAGGACAGACTGAAAGCCTTATTGCAAGTGTTAAAAGTTGTTCCTACGCAGAGTGTATCTATACAAGACTACAGGTGGGCACTGCCCTAATTTTTTCAGTTGGATAGCAAAGACACTTTCACTATCAATATTGTCTTCACTAATTATTAAAGCAACAAAGCATTCAGCCCAGGCTGCACAAACCTGTTGTGGGTATTAAGTGCTATCAGTCAACAACACTGCCCTAATGAGAAATTATTTGCACATAAAAGAGAAGTGGCTGCAATCCATTCTTTTCAATATGCACATTTTCTCTAAGCAAAGCTAGTTAGAGAATGAGCACCCGGAATTACCACTAGCTCAAATGGCAATCTTTGGTTTTTGCACCACTTAGTTTGGTTGATTATAGGATTAACAATGCCAATATACCATATTTTTGTTCCATAGTGAGCTGGTGTGCATGATATCACTTTTGAATGAAGAGTGAAGTAAATAAGGAGTTTGCATATACTGCTGGTTTAAATTTTTCACTGAAATCTTTAGCTGAGTTATAATATTGAGTTCTTGTCCTTTCCAGTTTTTCTGAGACTAAATGGTTTCACCTGAACTGAGTATCTCATTGTGTGTAATGTTGCTTTCATTCTTGAAAAGAAGACAGTCTTGTAAAAGTAGATTATTCTCAAAATCAGAGCTTAAAATGAGAAACGTATATGGTAAATTACTGATTCACTTGAAAATAAAATATGCTATGCAATATAAAAAAAAATTGGTGTCATTCACTATTAAGAATATACAGTGGCACATAGACATGAACACAAATTTGAATATGAATGTAAACATAAAAATAAGTATGGTTCCCTTAGATTAAAAAAATGAAGTTCTTTGATTTAGGTACATTTTGGAATATCACTTTGTCTTCTGGGGTTTTTGGGAGGTGGTGATCTTTGCAGGGGGGGTGGGGTGGGGATGGTGAGTGGTATTTAGTGTTCCATTTTGCTTTCAATGTCTGTATGGAACTTAGGGCCTGCTACAAAGTGTATGACTTCAGCTAGAGAGTGTCAACCCTAAAGAAATCTGGGGTTACTGTCCTTTCAATAAATGTTTTTCCTTACAGAAAAAAAAAAAAAGTGCATGACCAGAAGATTTCATCTTTATTTTTATTACAAAAAGTATTATCTTTCTTTTGCAACCGAAAAAGATATATGTTATGACTCCTGCCAGATGACCATGAAGTTAGTTAAAATGATTCTAAATTACGTTTGGTACTTCAGAAGAAGTTAAAAACACTAGGTTTTCCATCCAGCAGGAGCTAAATATCACTGCTCACTTCTTTTTCTTGTTAGGATTTCTATACAAGATGAATTTTTTTCTCACAAGAAACTAAGATGTTAATACTGTCACTTTTATTTGAGTTTTGCTCCAGTACACTAGATGTAAGAAATGAAATGGAATACTTGAGAATAACTGGGCAGTGACAGGTCAAAGATTTCTTCTCAGTTATTTTGATTCTTAACATATTATTTATTTTGATTCTTTTCAAATTATTTATATTTCTTCCAGGAAAATAAGATATGACTGAGAAATCTGATTCTTAGAAGAAACAGATTGTTATAAAAATTTAAAAGTTTGAAGAGACAAGATTTCTGAATACTTAACACATCTTCAAATAATCAGATAAAAATAAATGTTAATATACTGACTCATGCTTTACTATGTAATAGTTTTGACTTTTTTGAAGATAAATGAGCTGTCTGTCACGGTGAAGCAAAAGCAAAAGCAAGAGAAAAGTGCAAACTAAAATTAAAATTAAAAAGAAAAAAGTGAAAAGAAAAAAGAAAGTGAAAAGAAAAAAGAAAGTGAAAAGAAAAAAGAAGAAAAAAGAAAAAAGGAAAAAAGAAAAAGAAAAAGAAAAGAAAATGAAGAGAGAAAAGGAAAAAACTAAAAAAAAAGAAAAAAGGAAAGGAAAAGAAAAAAGAAAAAGAAAAAAGCGGGAGAAAAAGAATAAAAGAAGAAAAAGACAATGGAGAAAGAAAATAAAAAAGAAAAAAACAGAAGAAAAAAGAAAGAAGAAAAAAAGAAAAAAGAAAGAAGAAAAAAGAAAAAAGAAAGAAGAAAAAAATATAAGAAAAAAAATGGAAAAAGGAAAGGAAAAGAAAAAGAAGAAAAGGACATGTAAAGAAAAAGAAGACAAAAAAGATGAAAAATAAAAAGAAATAAAGAAAAAAGAAAAAGAAATAAAATGGAAAAAAAGAAAGAATAGGTTTGGTCTCCTGATTTACTGTATTGTTATTTAACTGTTTATTTTTAGAACAAGTCCTTATGACACTTTCCTACCCAACTTTCCCAAACCTACAAAACCAGATTCATACTGAATAATTATAAATAAGTAGGGAGTCACTATATTGTTATCCACTGCAATGTACAGTCGTCTTGGTGGAATTGAAGAGTATGTGGCATGATCCATCAAATGACAATTTATTGCATGTAGGACAGGAAGTATAAGAGCAGACTCCCATGTAATGTGTATATCATGATGCTGAATTTCAAGAATGACCAAAGGTCAGTTGCTGTTTTAATATATGATTCCTACTTATACAAAGATTCTCACTTTGATGTGTGTGTTGATTATGTGTTCTTTCTTTATAATGGAAATAATGTTTAATTTTGTCTAAGTTTTTATCATTAGCACTATACTGGGCAGGAGAAATAGATTCATTAACAACTTCATTAACTTGATTAAAGTTCTAGGATTCACTGTCTTCCTAACTGAGTTATGTATTACTGATCTGCCTTGCCTTTGAATGTTTAATTGCCTGAGAAGTTCCCGAGGGAACATTTCTTCTTTTTTTCAATGCAGAATTATTTAGTAATAATAACAAACTTTTAATGAGGGAAGAAGACAGTCTGATTTTTTTACATTCCCACTTGATCTGACATGCCTGACTTATGTGGCTTACTGAATTAATCTACTAAACTAGGTGAGAAATTTGGTTTTGAAACATTGGTTGTAGAGAGTGTAAGCATTTCATAATGCCATTTTTGAATAGGCAGCAGGTCTTACTGTTAGAGTGATTCTTCATGAAATGTACAGGCTACTTCTCCAATAGGTGATGCATTCAGGTTAAATTTAGGAGACTGGGGTTCCCATGCTGTCTTTCTCATCTTTATGCTGGTTTTAACCATCATGACTTATTTTTCATTTCTGCAAAACCAAAATGTCAAGAAATTTGTTTCAGTTGGTTACCTCTGTGATTCTAGAAAACTTTACAAAATATGAATTTCTCTGACTGTCCCCACAGCCATTCCCCCTAGTAAATCTGACATCCTTCATTTTATGAAAAGAACCCAGATTTACTTTTATTTTGTCTGTCGATGTTCATTGTAACAAGTCTTTGAGGTAAAATGTTCAGCTGACCTTTTCACTGCAGATACTTTTTGGATCATTCCACAGTTGCTCTCCTCATACAACTTTCCAGTTCTTTTTTTCCATCAATAACAATGGAAAAAAGACCTTTTATCCCACTAAGGTCAGTTTGCCCATATGATAAAAATTTATTCAGACCTGACTCTTCATAGCTCTGCATGAACGTGAGGGTTGGGATATGTATATATGTAGTTATTGCTTAGCATGAAACCTGAAAGTCAAAGATTCCATGGCTGCATAAGATCTGTGTCAGAAAACAGGAAAAATAATTTGTAAGCTTTAAAAAATATTTTGTTTCATATTTGAAATAACTTTTTAAAAGTTGTTTATTTGATATTTTAAATGTACTATATTAAAATGCATTGGTCTTTTTTTTTAATCATATAGAAAGATATATAAAATATCAGGTCTCTGGTACTGGATATTATCAAAGACATGATCCTTAAGTTTGATCTTCTATTGCAGCATTTGTGGTCATATCACCATACATGCAATGGCAACATCTTTTACACCAAATAGACTTATGATTTGAAAAGATGCACTCTGTTAAAGAAACAGATTGTCAGGAGTATATCTGATACAATGAGTGAAACAAAACATCTCTCAGCTGTAATTTTATGTTTCCTCTTGTTTTGGAGGCAGCTCCTTTGTATGGCTTACAATACGGTACGGCCTTTAGGGTTAATCTTGTCAGAAACGAGCTCAGTTTTCTTTGTCTTTCAGAATTCTGACCCTGATGCAATGTTATTCCAGTCTCCACCAGGACCTGCTGCTTATAATCTATACTGTGCAGGCTAGTATGTAAGCCTACTTTATAGCTTCAGATCTTCATAAATTCTTGTCATAACAATGTCTTTTTATTGTTTCCAGCATTTGAAAACTTTTTTTTTTTTTAATTTTCCCAGCATACTGCACTTTTCTGTTAGTTAGTGCATTCTGTCAAATGCCTAGCTTTTAGCACATGTTCTTCTCATTGATTTCAGTCTTCTAGTTCTTTCTATTAAGCTACTACTGAAGTTATAACTTGCTGAATTGGAAACATAAGGAGTTATTTACAGGATTGTTTTTTCCATTTTTTTTGTTTCATCAGCAAGTATATGCAACTTGATAGAACTGAGTGGGAGAGAGAAATCCTAGGGATTTTTCTACCAAAAAAAAAGTTTAAAAACCTATCTTTTGTTCTACTGATCCCCTTTATCCATGTGTCCCAAAGCTAAATTCACAATAGTGTAAAAACACTGACACATCTAAATATAAAATTCAGATTCTCAGAACAGCCCAACAAATGCTGCACAAATCTTAGTCCACAAAATACACAGTGTTCATCAGTATCATCCTTCTGGCTGCCTCAAGCTGTTGTGATAGGCATGCACAGAACTGCATAACCTCACCTGTGATGAGCAGTTTAGCATGTGTTTTCGTCCCTGTGTTGCCTGACTACTTTGTATGTGGGGTCTTATCTGGTAAAAGTGCAAACTGCAGCTCTCTCCTAAGAGCTTATTTAGAAAATCAAGCGGGATGTGCCTGAGAAACTATCACTTACGTCCTCAAAGGACATCCCAAACCATCATCAATAGGGTAGTCGTTGTACAAGAGGTGGTGACAAAGAGAACTATTTCACGGTTCCGAGATTTGGACATTTCCTACACCTTTTGACTGCTCCTGCCCTGCCAGCAAAGGCTGCCTGGGTGTCTCACCAGGGTTGTGGCACCAAAGCTTAGCCAAATAGCTTGTTACAACCAGCTACCTTCTGTCTGTGTTGTTGAGCAAATAATAATTCATAATTCTAACTTGTGCATCCCCTACTTGCACTCTCTCTATGCATGACTGATGATGTTCAAACAAATATATACTCCTGTAACACATTGTCCCCTTAGAATCTGCTGGGGTTTGATTTTTTTTTTTAATCTCTTCGCACATTGTATGATACAATGCAGACTGTCAAAAAATGAGCCTATTGCCAGCCACATCATCTATTGATAACCATTTAGCCTTTGAGTGGTTATTGTGTGTCCACAGTCTTTTTGATTACCAAGCTATTGTTACCATGTAATTTACTAACATATCTCAGCAGCCATGAGGGCTATTGCGAATTTCATATATTTTCTTGAATCAAGTGTTTTTAAATGACTGTATCTATCTTAAGTTTGCTTGGTTTGTTGGTAAAATTGTTGTTAGTACATATTCATCTCTGTTAGACCACAGCATGAGAAGCACAGTGTATTACACACTCTGCAAGGTGTTTTTCTTACAAAAAGCATGGTTTATAACTATGTAATTATATTTCCTGCACTGTGGGTACATGAATGATTTCTCACTTAGTTGCAGACTATTTACAATCATAAAACCTCTCTGTTAGTGTGTCTTCTTCATTTTTTTTATTTTTCATAGAATTATTCCACCTCTCATTTAACATTTTTGTAATGAACGTGGCTTGAATTAATTGTTCAGTCACAAAAAAATCTTGGGATAGGAACTCTTACCTAGGCCATGTCCAGAAGAATGATTTTTTTGAAAAGTAACAACTATCAGCTGATGTCAGCTACGCTCGTGACATTAATTGCATTCCTTTTTCATCCCAGGTTGAATGGTTGGATGAAGGTAATTTAATGAGAAAGCTGATGGAGACAAGAAGTGTTATGCACAAAAGACTATTGTGAGATTTTGCATGCAATCAATACTGTTAATTTATATCCTGAAATGATGGAAAACTAGAACACACTTTGAGCTTTATTTTGTCACTTTCCCCTCCTTTCCTGCATGTGTTCTGCAGCTCCACCCCAAAACTTCCTTACTGGGGAGCCAGTGGTCCCCAACAGTACAACCTTCCTACACTAACTATAAAAAAAAAAATCTCACTTCCCAGAGCTGTATTCACAGACTCACAAAAAGAAAAATGTTAATAAATAAAATCCCCTTTCACTCAGTGCGACATTTTCTATTAAAGACATTCTGATCTAAGGAAAAACAAAAACAAATCAGACAGAACTTGAAGTTTTCAGTTGTTTGTTGCTGTGTAGCACCACAATAATAGGTGGTATGATAGAAAGAAGTTAAGAGTAGATGAAGGGAAAAGTAAAGTAACACAAATGTTTTTAAAGAGCCCGAAATTTACTCTTCACACAAGATATACTGTAATGTACCAGAGAGCTGGCTCCATATTTGCTTTTGCTTTTTCATCAGACCGTGACTTCAGGGTAACCTTTCCTAAGCAGACCTGTAAGTAGCTCTAATTTACCCAAGAGAAAAACAAAACCAGAAGGTCACTAGTGATGTGCCGATTAAATACCCACAGTATTCCTGTAGAAAATTTTTCCTTTGGAGAATTTTAGGGTTTTTCTGAGGGGGTGGGGCTAGGTTAATTTCTTCTTTGAAGCAGATACAGGCCTTTCTGGCTGCATTTTTGTGGAGCAAGGGTTACATTTTGCATTCAGAACTGGCTATGTGCATTCCCAGAATGTATTTTGGCCTAACTTTCTTCTTTAAAAGTAGTGGTCTGGACCATAACTGGGTATTGCATCTGCTGCTGTAATGGTCTTCATGTTGCAGCATTACACTCTTCAGGGAAAGGGAACCTTGTGGTTGTTCTAAACTTACTGATGTTTGGTTAAAGTTACATCTGTATGTTTTCATCTGGAAGGAAGTATTTGGATCTGTTATTTCAATCAGTGGCAGTACACAAGTAGATTTTCCAGTAACTCAGACATTGGCTCTTGATTATGTCTTTTGGGAGCTCAGGCTCAGTTCACTTCTTTGGACAGGGAACATGAACTCCCATAAAAGATGCTGCTCGGTATGCTAAAGAATATCTTGTTGTGGGTGATGTACTATACTTTCTAATACTGATGTTTCTGCCAAAGAAAGCCTAATTAAGCAAAACAGAAAAGCATCAAAATGAGTGATTTTGAGAGTCACCTTTTCCAGCATGTTGTCTACTGTGGTAGATAAGGTGTTCTCTGGAGATATTAAAATATCCGGGAAGATTTCAGAAACGATCTGAGAGAAGTTGAACACAAGTCTTTGCCAACCATGGGGCAGGCATCCTTCAACACTGTAAATATTCTAAATTGAACCATTCTTTTTTTGTTCTTTTTCTCTGTTTTTGTTGTTCTCTGCTTAAAGCAAAAAAAGAGAGAAAAGTGGAGTAGGTACCCTTAATTTCATGTTAATATTCTCTTCTTCACCAATGGATTTAGACACATCTCTATTTCTTTGGGAATTATTTTTAACAGTAACATCAGGTGACTCTACTGCTGTCCTGAGAACCTACACAGTCTTCTAAGAGAATTTTTGAGCAGTATGTTGTTCTTAATCTATATAACACTTAGTGTTCAGGTAGAGAAGAACATGTGTTGCTAATATTTTTCTCTTAAAAGGTAGCATATTGTAATATTGGAAACCATAGAGAAATTAAAATGGATAAACTATATCTCTGGATTTTCCCTTTCTTTTTGTTTTTCCTTTTTTTTTTTAGTCAGTGGCAAAGCCAGAAAGAAATTTGACATTAAATTCAGTCAGAATAACTTGTTCTTTCTCTAGTCTTTACAGTATAGCACATAAAGTAGGCATCATTCACAAATCTCTAAACTGCTTTGCCTTTAGCCCTAAAATGCCCAAATGCCAGAGACAATTCCATAATTGGATCTGGAATTATGACATCAAGTGAGTCTCATTAAAAGCATTTAACTTATTTATTTAGCATACATATGTATAGAAAATCTTACTGAAGTAGAAGAATTTGCTTCACCCTTTTGAAGTCAGCACCACCAAGCCACTTTGCAAGAATGTAACAGTCTGCCCATTCTGATTAAGCGATACATGGGATGACATTTTACAACCGAACAATAAAAACTCCTTTGTTATTATAATTATTGACGTTCCAGGGTAGGACATTGTAGTCAATATTTCACTCATTTCAACCACAAATTGCACTTTTTTCTTTATGTCTGGTATAATGTTTTAAGCAAAACACTTTCATTTTACTCATTAACATGTGAATTAATACACTAACTTAAATTACTTTTGCTTGGTTCTTCCTGGCAGAAAATCTGCCAGGATTTTCTTCTATTTTTCCCAGAGCATTCGTCCCATGTACAAACAGTTAACAGTTCTACCCTTAAGTGAATTGCCCTTGCTCTGAAAAACTAATGCAGTAGTTTCTTTCCTTTTTTTCTAGGAAACTACCCTGCAATTGCGATATGCAGTTTACAACACATAAAGCATCCAGGGGAGTTTTTCATTTGCATTTTCTTAAAAAAACATAGCAAAAAAACCCCAACCAAACAAAACACCAGAAAAAGCCCTATTAGACTGTCAAGTTATTCAACCTTCAAAATATTGAATAAAACTTGCCAGCAGCATAGGTTTCTCAAAAATTCAAAGGTATAAACTAAAGACATAGGCAGGTTATATTGTTCTCTGCTCATTCCCAATACAGTTGTAAGAGGTTTTTGTAACATTAAACTTATTCTGCACAGAATGGATGAGGACTCTTCTGAGTGAACTTGATATATAACCAATGGCTAATTCTCCTGTCCCAGATGTACACTGTGCTTGTCAGTGGCACACATTATGCTTTTGATTTGTGAAAGCTTGAAATACAAGTGCATAAAGCCACCACATTGAGAAGGCTGACATTTGGGTTTTTTCTTTATCCATTCCCAAGGTTGGAGGAATTTCAAAAAACTGGAAGCAACATCAATGCACCCCTCACTGGAAATCGGTCATGGTGGGTAGTGAATCACTTACCTTCAGACACTACTGCACCAGCGGAGGATGGATAACTTTATTGGTAATGCACTGGATTAGTATTTAGGAATTCTGAGTGCAATTTCATTCTCTGCTTATTTCCATTCCCTCAGGGAAATAATTTAGTGTGTCTCATTTCCCCTTTTGTAAATTAGCAATAATATTGCCTTATGTAACTGGATCGAGGGGAAGTTTGTAGCTGTGTGGGACTCAGATGTTTGTAGTGATTAGGTAGGAAAGGTTAAATAACCTGATAACAGGACACAGGGTGTCTCCAGAAAGCTTCAGGAGGAGAGAAATACAGGTGTTCGAAGTGTCTGCAACAGGAAAATACATTTTAAAGTATTTTTTTCCTGGAGAGGGTCACATGCATTTATATTCCACATTTTTCCTTCTTCTTTTGGTTTCCTTCCTCCCTTACTGCCTTTCTTTTCCAGCCTATCACATCTTCTGTATTTTTAAATTATTTTTCCCTTTTCACTGCCGACATCCTTTACTCAGTTGTCTTCTCCTTTACTCACCCAACTTCATGTCTTCAGTTATCAACTCTCAACTCTAAATTTGCCTTCTTCCTTCTCTACATGTTCTTCTTTTTTTATGCTACTCTAATCTTCACAGTTGTCCTATGCCCATATTTGCTGATCCTGCTGTTGGTTTTATACTGCAGAGTATCTCTCTGAATTTGAATTATAGGAATGTTCCAAGGCTGCTGTTTCCATGTGAGTTTCAGACTTACCTGTGCATACTTGGAAAAGTCACCCTGAGCAAGGTGTGTATTATCTTTCCCATGTGGACATTGATCACACTTGTGGTTTTGACAGAACAATAAGACCCCTGCTGATGCATGTGTATCTCTTTATATGTATTTTGCATTTTGTAGGACTGTATAACCAAGGGGAAAAAAGCTAAATTCAGAGAGAAGTCTTTTCTTTTTTAAAACTTCAGAAGCTGTAACCCAAAATATATTTTCCATGCACAAGTGGTTTCCAAGGTCAATTATGCAGCACTGGAGAAACTGAAGTTCTTATCTGATCTGAGGTACTGCTCATAGAGAGTGACATAGCAATTTTATAACCCAGCAAAAATAGGGAAATACAGTAATCAAATAATTCACATTTTTAACTCCCACAATAAGTGACAAAGAGCATATCCAAACTGTGTTTTCATTCATCTGCAGTTTTATCCTTCCTTGCTCTCTCTGGAGAGTAGTGACACCTTATTCTATCTTTGTTGTCCTGATGTGAAACTGAACAACCACATGTGGCTTGTGAGCTCTGAACGGAGAAAGATGTCTGAATGTAGCCTTGTCAGAGGAGACAATCTTGTGGGATAGAAAATTTAATTGGGAAATAACTCTTGTGTAATAGCTTGAGTAGTGCACTGCTGTGTCTTATGTTTTCTCAGAAGGACTCACCAAAAGCATTGTGGTTTGGGGGGAGAGCAGCCCAGTTAACTCCTTTCAGCAAAGACAGTTCACATTTTTGTAGCTTTCCTCATTTGTGTGCAAAGCCAAATAAGACAATTATCTTTATCTTATGGTTCCTGCCCTCATTCCATTAGTATATTATTCTATTACACAGCTAGTCTAGAATGCAGTCCTTCAGGACTTTAGTATCTTATTGGGCCAAAATAATTGAATATTTATTTCTTGATGCAAAAGAAAAAGTCTGAGGTTTTTCGTTAGTTTTCAGTTGTGTTTTGTTTTTTTTCTTTTTCTCTCCCTGTACAGAATAAACATGAATGCATTTCTAAAATGCAAAAGAAGTGATTTCACTGCCACTATAAAGTGAAAAGAAAAATATTTAGGAACTGGGGAAACGTTCCTTACCTATTAAAACTTCTATGCACTGCAACTGTAATTTTGGCAGATTTCTAATTCACTGCATGATCAGAACAAATAAGGTCCAAGTGTTGATCTGCTCTTCTTGGTTTAGTGCATTCAAAACCAGAACTAACAGATCAAGATTAATGTCAATTTCTTTGATCAAGTTTTTCTATGTGCTTTTTTTTTTTTTTGGAGGGCTTAGTTGTTTTTTGGTGGTTTGGTTTCCCAAAAGAAAACTTGACTGCATTAGTTCCTAGATGTGTCTTCATTCCACAATGATGCAGCTTTCTTTCTGAAAGGATGTAAGATTTCTGGAGGAAGAAATTGGTATTACCTCTGCACTGTCATTTTTTTTAAACCATATTATCTTGATGAATAATTTAACAGCAGGACTATTTGAGTAGTAAGATCTTGGTAAAAGTAGGTAGTATCTGACCTTTGATTAAAACATCTGTCCTTTAAAAACAAAAATATGACATTGGTACATTCATTCATGTCATATATTTATTCCAAGTATTAAAAAACTGATGAACCAAATTAATTGGAATAGTTGATACAAGTGGTAGTTACCAAACTGGTTAATGTAAAACTAAGAAAAAAAATTTTCATCCTGATCTCAAATTAGAAACTGTCAAGGATGTGTCAGATTGACTTTATTTTTACTCAATAATAATAAAGTTTACTCTACACTTTCCATGCAACATTAGAACTGGAAGCTGATTGTTCAGATTGCCTAGGAGCTAAGAATGCTGCAGGTATATTTAAAGACTAGAATGAAGCAAACTCATCCAAATAGCAGAATTAAACCCCATCATGGTTTAACCCCAGCCAGCAACTAAGCACCACGCAGCCACTCACTCACTCCCCCCCCCCCACCCAGTGGGATGGGGGAGAAAATCAGGAAAAGAAGCAAAACCAGTGGCTTGAGATAAGAACTGTTTAATAGAACAGAAAAGAAGAAACTAATAATGATAATGATAACACTAATAAAACGACAACAGCAATAATGAAAGGATTGGTATGTACAAATGATGCGCAGGGCAATTGCTCACCACCGGCCGACCGACACCCAGCCAGTCCCTGAGTGGAGATTCCCCGCCCCCACTTCCCAGTTCCTAAACTAGATGTGACGTCACATGGTATGGAATACACCGTTGGCCAGTTTGGGTCAGCTGCCCTGGCTGTGTCCTGTGCCATCTTCTTGTGCCCCTCCAGCTTTCTCGCTCACTGGGCATGAGAAGCTAAGAAATCCTTGACTTTAGTCTAAACACTACTGAGCAACAACTGAAAACATCAGTGTTATCAACATTCTTCGCATACTGAACTCAAAACATAGCACTGTACCAGCTACTAGGAAGACAGTTAACTCTATCCCAGCTGAAACTAGGACAAACCCCATTTCATGTTGACCAGTTAAGGAGACTGCTGAATGAAAGAAGACATTAAATCTTGTTCTCAGAGTTTTAATTATCATCTATGACAAAAAAAAATACACTACCTACTCTTACAAAGCCTGAATGATTTTTGTGCTCCATATATACATGCACATATTCATGTTTTCATGCTTCCTTGAGGGGAATCCATTACAAAGGTCAATATATATTTCATTCCATCTGTGGTGAAAATCAACCTTTTAATTAGATATTATTAATGAGTTAAGAATGCCACAAAATATAAATAAACTATTTCAGATCCTTTTATTTCTCCATCACCCTCATATTACTGCCAATTTCATGCTAAACCCAAGGCATTTGTGAGTGCTGCAACTGTCACTGAATTCACCAGCAACCCTTTTGAAGCATCACTGATTTTGACCACCTACTTCAATCATAATTAGAGGATAAATCAGTTGACCATATCTTTGGACAACTGCTTGATGGCATTGCCCAGATAGCACTGTTGGAGAAGTGACGTTGAATGTTTAAATGGCTAGTCAAATTAGATTTTTTTGATTAAGCTTCTTTGTGCTACAAGATGCTTAGGCTATGCTAATGATTAATTGAGAGAAACTGTGTTCCTGGATTAGGAAAGCTTCCTAAGTCTTTATACACTAAAAGAAGCAACAATCCATTGCAAGCCTGCCATGTGGATGCATTCTGTTAATTACCATCAATGTGATTTTTCTTTTTTCCACATAAGAAACTCTGACAACAACTTGCTGGTATATTATTAGGTGGTCTATGATTGTCTGAAAAAGGATGAGACACAAGCAGTGGATGCAAGTTGTTAAGTTGTTTAAATGGTGTGTCAGTGATTTACTATAGCAGAGGATGTAGACCTATAACCTGTAAAATAGTATTATTGATTTAAGTCTTATCTGTTAGCTGCATGATATAGAAATGTTAGTAGACTTATAAGATTTCAGAAGACAGATAAGTAAAGTTAGAAAAATTCATTTTGGTGATCTCATCTGACAAGTCCTCAAGAGATACCCACACTGTTTAAGACATCAGTCACCAATGAATACATGGCAAATTTGTGGTCTATCCCCAGCCCGGGCAGTGCCTGGATATGTTTTATCCATCTGGACTTAGAACATGCCACTGTCTGAGTCCTACTTCCACTTTGTTTCAAGTTGATATTGTTTTGAAAGAGAAGGAAAAAAGGTGGGGGTGATCTTCATTAGTTTTTCCCCTTCTATCTCTAATTCCTGTGTTCTAGTCCAAAACCAGGTAACAACTGCATTGTTACTCTATGTGAGTATAAATGTCACATCAGAATCAGGGCACAAAGCCGGTGTGCTTTATAAATAGAAAAAAAATCCTTAAACTACAGATTTAACTACAGAGAATTATTGTCTTCAAGACACCACCTGTCTGCCATTCTCACTTAAGTGCATTGAAAATGTGTTCATGAAGGAAGCAGAAGATGCAACATTTTGTCTCCCACAATATTTTGTACTTCAAAAAAAAAAAATTCTTATTCATGCAGACCACTTAATGATGTATTTTTTTCTTCATTATCATGGAGATAGCTAAGGTAGGATGTGATTTTATAGTGGTGCAGACTGGTATAATTTAATAGACAATTTTTTGGACCTATACTGCTTTACAGTGCTGAAGTTCACACTATGTGTTATTGTAGCTTCCTTAATTTATTTTGCAATTTGCAACTTTCTGAAAGTTGGAAGAGAGACCTAATTTTTGCCAAAAATCCCTAAAGTAATCTAGTGCTCTTCTGATCCATTCTTGTAAACACTGATCACACTATATGTGTGATCCTTGCACCCTCAAGTAGAGAATGCACGAAGGACAAGTTTTAATTTTGTCAGAAGTTGAATTTAGGTGGACTTGAAATATTAGTATAAAAAAGATCATATCTTCCAATAATTATCTCTGTGCGCTGCTAATGTCTTTATAAGCCTGCAGTACTTCATATTCACTTTGACCCTGGGCAAATAAAAACAGCAGGTACAATTTAGCAGGAAATCAGAATCTGTTATTTCTTCTTGTTTTTATAATAGCTCATGATGTCTGTCCCTATCAAATTCCAAATTTAATGAACTGCAGTTTCAAGGGTGGGCTGTTCTCCTGTATTGTAATCCAAGCAAATCAGTATGTGTGATTCAGTCAAAAGAAACCTCTGAAGACCATTATGTTGTAGTAATTTAAAGGAAAAAAAATAAAGAGGTGAAAAAAATAAATCAACATTGGTGTTCCTGACACCAAGAAGGGAAGAACTCTATCTCCAGCTTGAAACTCCATTTATCCTTGTGCACCATTGACCATACATCCAATCATGTAGTCTTTCTTCTTGAGATCTGCAAATATCACCTTGCAAAATAGTGGATGTGAATTAGGTATGTATTCAGATGTTTTCTTGGTGTGATAGGAGGATAGATCCCATGTTATTGTAGGACTTCTCACGCTAAAGGCTGACTGATACCTGCAGCCTTTTCCCATAGCTGAAAGCAGTCCTGCCAGTGGTACCACTACTGCAGCAGGTAGCATTGCCAGCTGGCAAGAAACCTGTAACGTTTCCTCTCCTGTAGCTACAGGTCTTGCTTCAGTGGGTGCTGAAAGAGGGAGGTGGCTTCAGCGTAAAAGTCCTACAGTTCCTGGAGTGTGGAGGACGAGAAAAAGGTTGCAGAATCTTCAGTGCTACCTTTCACTTCAGTGGCGAACACAAAACAATGGCTCCAAAGGAACCCCACAGATTTTAAGTGTTGAAAGGAAAAGAAAAAAAAAAAAGAGAGAGAAACCGACTTTTCCTCCTTCCCTGTGCCCCTGGAACTCCACTGCCCAAAAGCTTAAAAAGCATTTTAACAACTGGTGGTACCATTATACTGCTTAGGGTCAGATACAGTCATCACTGAACAGTTGCTTAGCTTTTGGAATCTTTCTTTTGGTGGCTAGATTATGACTATATAATTCCACTGTGATTAAAGTAGTGTGTTGTTTGGAGTTACATACAGAAGTTCAATGAGATGTCTATTCCCTACTTTATCTGCTGCTTCCTTTTACCTATCTTTATGTTGTGTTTAGAGATTAGGAGGCTTTTTATGTTTTTTGTTATTGATGTTATAGCTGGTATAAGAAGTATAACCCAAATTAAAACCTATTCCTTCCCTCAGCAAGCTCTCTCACATTACTCAAAAGATGCATGTGATTTTACATCTTCAGATTCCTTTTACTTCATATTTTTATACTTTATATGCAGCTTCAAGATGGCCTATTTTAGCTAATGAATTTTGCAGGAAGTATTCAACATTGCAGTTTTACATAAACTGTACTTCTTCGTTGACATTTTGGTAAATGTTAAAGGTTCTGATCCCATCCATGTTTATATCGTTATTAGAAGACATAAAGACAACAAGGATAACTTACCTTATTGTTGTTTGTCTAAGTATTCACTAATTACTATTAATTTGATTATTATAGCAAATTAAAGCAGAAAAGAGTCAGAGTTTATTCACAGCTAAATTACAGAAATCAGTGGGTTATACAGTATTTGCATTTTAATTAA
Organism: Haliaeetus leucocephalus; assembly: GCF_000737465.1. NCBI lineage: Eukaryota > Metazoa > Chordata > Aves > Accipitriformes > Accipitridae > Haliaeetus > Haliaeetus leucocephalus. The sequence continues at coordinate 1,836,715 of NW_010973041.1, forward strand.
GTCATGAACATTTAATGCTATGTGCTGGAAATACAGATGGATTCTCCGGCTTCATTGAAATTTAACATTCGTCTCATATTATTTAATTTTTGGTAGAATTTTGTATCTGTGTGTCTGCAAATATCCACAGGTGTAAGCATACAATTTTGTTACTAATGCAAGTCCATAATATGCCAAAATTAACAGACAATTTTTCCTATAGATCATCAAAACAATCCTAAATCTGCACTACAGGTTATGCAATAATTTGGTTTTATTACCATGAAATAAACTTTAAAATACTCCTTGATCCTTGGCTGTTCAGCTTACAGTCTAGGTGTTGAGAAAACCTTAGATTTGCAACACTCCAGTGCATGACGTGTTGTTAAACTGTAAACCAGACAAGTTCTTCACCTTAGGGTCTGTGCAATGTAAATTCTAAGTAATAACGTTTTGGCATCTGGTCTCCATTCTGAAATTCAGTATAAAATTCTTCATAGGCTGTCTTTATATAATACACAGGGAAAGTAGAGAATCTCCCAGGTTAATTCACAGCAACCACACAGCAGTGCAGAAAGAAACCCCTTCATCCAGACCAGCAGCCCTGTCTGAGCTTGCTATCTCCAACCAAAAGCATTTCAAGCCCAAACAGAAAGTAGGGGCCTGCAGTCTTTCTTCAAAATAACTTTTTACTTTTGGCTTGTTTGCTTTTGATGGGTATCAGGACGATGTAGTACTACTCACTCTGGTCTGTACAACTGCCAGGATGAATTATTTCTGCTGAAAGGAGAGGGATATGCAGGTTTCATTATCTCCTCAACATGAGGGAAATCTAACCTGTAATCTTCCATTTCTAAAACACACTCAGTCATTAGTGATATTTCAAGTGAGGAGAGTGCTCTCACCTGTTAAATTCAAAACTAGAACAGGCAAGCAGGAGCTTCATCTAGGTCCATTTTATCAGGCAATTGTCCTAAAATCTTACTTTTTACATTGGTCAAGGAACATGTCTCATTATTCCATGAAGACTGGAAAAGAGAGATAAAGGGAGTCAAAACATTTTTTAGGCAAATGTTTGGCAGTTTACTCTGATGGAAGGGAAGATCTTGATCCAAACTGCAGCTCTGAATTGGCTACCAAGTGGACACTGTTTTGTTATTCACACAGGCTGAAACTGAGACAATGGCCTCTAGGAGACCTGAATATTTCTATCACCCTAATGAGAAAAGGTGTCCTGAAGACATACCACTTTCAGCTTGGCTCCTTGTAGCTACTTGATGAATCTGGGAGGTCTGGACTTGTGGGCAGGTATCAGGAGTTTCAGGGCTATGCAATGATGTGCTTCAGCCAAGTTCAAAATCTATCATCTAGAAAAACAGTAAAGAAGGTGCCAGGGGATTCTGTTGTACATCTCTCACGTTAATGGAAGCTGTGTGACTAAATCTCTGTGCTCAACAATGAAATTCTATCCCTTAAGTGAAGATATTAGGAGAAATAAGGAATTAATTCAGAGGCTGAATGAAACTTTTGCAAGTTTATGGTGCAATGATTGCCTTCTCTACTCTATAGGAAAACTACTTAAGTCAAACATAGCAAATTGTAAACTGCAGAAAGTACTGAATGTGATATAGCTTCAGTCCAAGATCTGTTTCCCCTTGCTGCTGTTCTCATTGGTATGTAACACAAGCCCTATATAGAGTGCTGGCTTTAAAAGAGTTGAATAGAATAAATGTCAACACTAAATAAATCCTATTGCCAACAAGCTGCCAGGAAACGTTTATCACACTTCTGGTAATGTTCAAAACAGTTACTGCACAATGATGAATCATACCTTATATTGCACACATGTTGATCGTAAATATTTATCAGACTTCTGGCAATTTCCAGAATGTTGAAGACACTCTAGAATTTGTTGAAGAGAATGTCTCTCTTCTATACAGTAGATAGTAGGTAGATTTCTTGACTTAAAATACAAGCAGAACATGTTTAACTACTGTTAGGTGGTTTCACCAGAGATAAAGGAAAGATGGATCTCTTTGTGAGGTAGCGTACAAATATATAGAGATGTATTAATTCTACTGTGTTCTGACAATCTTCTTTTATTGTCTGTTTTTTTTAATAAAACTTTGATTTTATATTTCCTGATAAATCAAGCCATAACATATTCATGGTATCAGTGCCACAGTAAACATTACATGAATTCCTTCAGGTCTTATTTAGGAGGCTTTGAAGTTAATGTAGGCTTGATTATGGTTTAATTGGGTACAGACACAGGCTGTAGTGTCTACTGTTTTAGCAGATAAACCCTTCAGTCATAAATATTAAAACATATATATTGAGCCCAGCACACAAAGGCCACAGTAAATAGTACTAAGTATATTGCTGGCTGATATATCAGTTTTGCATTGGTAGCTATATGGATGGTTTAACTGGAGAAGGATGAAATGTACTAGCTTGAAAAAGATTAAAAACTTCAAGTGAGGATCATGTTTCTCTTCCATTCCTCTACAACATCATGCAAAATGTAGCATGGTTTTGAACTATACGACTGAAAATTAAATGATTGCATAAATAAGCTTTGGTACATTTTAGTGTTGTAAACCTCTATGATTTCATGCTTTGAGTTCTGATGCGTGTCAGGCACATAATGCTATGCTACTGATGGGAACTGAGAGAGCAGCTTAGTGGCTTATGACAGAAGAAAATAAACTTTTATCCATTTTTATATCCAGTCTCATGCCCTAAACATTAGATCTTTCTTTCATTTAGACTTTGCCATCTGATCCGATGCTTGTTGCAATATTGCTATGATGGATCAGGAGCAGGGAGAATTCAAAGGCATTGCCCTTTGAGGGCAAAGTGAGACTAGTAGTCTGCATTTTCCCCAGTTTGAGAAGAATAAGAAAGCCTCCTTTACTATCCTTTGTTTTGATTAGAGCCGTGGGTTCAAAATGCTTTTTCCCTTAAACATAAATTTTTTTCTGCATTTATATTCGTAGTAAAGAGAAAGAATCTAAGAACAAGATTATGTTAGGAAAAAAAGTCCCAACATGACCTGGCCACACAATAAAAAGTAATAATTACACATTCTCTTATATTGGATAAAAATCAGAAAGTTGCAATATACTTCACAGGCAGATTTAAATTGCTACATCATAATACATGATCATTTATTCAGATATTAACTAAGAATTACTACCTGGCAACTTAGTTATGCAAAACTTAGCATTCTTATAAATGTCATTCTGAGAATTTCTCCCTCATTTAAAAACAAAGACAAATTTTAGGGCATCAGAAATGGATATTTCAAGACAGATAAGGGTTTTTTTTGTTCACTAGCTGCTAAAATCTTTGCTTTAGGAGTGCTTTGGGCTGTTATAGAGAAGTCCCTTTTAATGAGGTATGTGCTTCTGATAAGATCAAAGGAATTTCAGGAAATAAAATGAAAATGAGGTCTCAAAGAATTAGTAGTGAATATGAAAAAAAACCCAAGAGTCCGTTATCCAGTTACTAACCAGCTTTTGAATTATCTCTGAAATCAGAGCATTCTTTATTGTACTATTTAAAAAAAAAATTAATCATTCTGGAACCCAGACTGTACACTCAGTTCTCTGACATAGAGCAATACAAAGTTTTACACAACAATGTGACCATATATAAAAAGCCTTCAGGCTCAAAATAACCTTTACCTTCTGCAAAAGGAGCTTCTCACAGCAGTGAGGTAAAGTTACCATGTTCCCTTACTATTTTTCTATTCAAGTGACTAGAGAAAGGAATGATTTAGTAATGGCTCTGGTAATGAGCCAAAATGCATTTTAGAAAGGTACAAAAATACATGCTAGGATTTGCCTGCCACAGCTGAAAAGTGTAAGCTAATGGAACCTAAAGTGCTTCAGTGTGGAAAGAGCTCTCACACTTCCTCTTCAATGGGATGAAAGAAAGAAGACAGAAGGTTGTATTTTAGGAGGGACATTTTACATGTCTTCAAGGGTTTCATCTTCCATATAAAGGGTTTTTCTATACTGTATTGGGTTTGCATAGCAAGGTTTTGGTATCAGGAGGGCTATAGGGGTGGCTTCTGTGAGAAGCTGCTGGAAGCTTCCCTTATGCCTGACTGAGACAATGTCAGCTGGCTCCAAGATGGACCCGCCAGGGGCCAAAGCCGAGCCCATCAGCGATAGTGGTAGCATCTCTGGGATAACAGATTTCAGAAGGGAAAAAAAGTTGCAGCAGGCACAGAAACTGCTGCTGGAGAGAGGAGTGAGAACGTGAGAGAAACAACCCTGCAGACCCCCAGGTCAGTGAAGAAGGAGGGGAGGAGGTGCTCCAGGTGCCGGAGCAGAGATTCCCCTGCAGTCCGTGGAGGACCCCACGCTGGAGCAGTTGGATGCCCGAAGGAGGCTGTGACCCCGTGGGAAGCCCACACTGGAGCAGGCTCCTGGCAGGACCTGCGGATCCATGGAGAGAGGAGCCCACGCTGGAGCTGGTTTGCTGGCAGGACTTGTGACCCCGTGAGGGACCCATGCTGGAGCAGCTCGTGAAGAACTGCAACCCGTGGGAAGGACTCACACTGGAGAAATTAGTGAAGGACTGTCTCCTCTGGGAGTGACTCCACTCTGGAGCAGGGGAAGAGTGAGGAGTCCTGCTCCTGAGGAGGAAGGAGTGGCAGAGACAACGTGTCATGGGCTGATCATAACCCCCATTCCCTGTCCCCCTGTGCTGCTCAGGGCAGGAGGAGATAGAGAAAATTGGGACTAAAGTTAAGCCTGTTAAGAAGGGAGGGGTGGAGGGAAGGTGTTTTAAGATTAGTTTTTATTTCTCATTACCCTACTCTGATTTGCTTGGCAATAAATTAAACTAATTTCCCCAAGTTGAGTCTGTTTTGCCCATGACGGTAATTGGTGAGTGATCTTTCCCTGTCCTTATCTCGACCCATGAACCTTTTGCTATATTTTCTCTCCCCTGTCCTGGGGAGGAGGGAGAGTGATAGAGTGGCTTTGCTAGGCACCCGGCATCCAGCCAGGGTCAGCCCACCACACATACTTTGTAGTTTTAAAGTTATTTCATTTATTACAGCAGTCAGACTGACTATACTTAGGAAAGAATAAGTAATACTGCAAAAGGGTTACAAGCTGAAAAGCATGAGGTGAAAAGCAAAGAGAAATAACTGCTGTCTGGTTTTGAATATGAGGAAATAATGTCCAGAGAAATTAGGAACAAGCCTTAAAAATTACTTAGGCAAAATCATCTTATATGAGAGTTAAACTGACTTGAGCAGAAATTAAGCACTTCTGAAAATACCTGCTACATGCTTTCCTGCACCTGAAGGACCCCAGATCCTATCAGCAATTGCCTTCCCAGGACTATATATAGGAAATACACAGGTTAGCATAGAGAACTATCAAAAAAAGTCATGATTTGTGACACATGCCACAAAAGTCACATGCACAATTACCTAAAAAGAATAGGATGATTGCTAATCATGTTCAATTCAATCCCTAGTTGCATAACGAATGCAGGCTTGAAGTCTTTATAAGGACATTTATAGACATTCTGAAAAAAATAGTACAGAACGTAAGAATTAGCTTTGCAAATAACTTCTAAAGTGGGGTTTCAGCTATCAGGACTGTGTTTGTTAGATGTTCTTGCGCAGCCTGAAAATCAGCATTCTGATTCACCTTTATTCAGAGTATTAAACACCACTTGAAACTTAAGGTTTCTTTGTTTCTTTTTTCTTCATTTGCTTCTTCATAACTCTGGTGTTAATTCAGTATAACCTAGCTGTGTTCACTGTTTATCTATATTCTGTTGCTCAATAAATGCTTTTTTTTTTTGCTTTATTTTACTAAATACTCTTGACTTCTACATCAAAAAGTAGTTCATGAGTGGGTTGCCATGGTGATTTCAGGTGGCTGGAAAATGTCAAGATATAATGTGTTGTGCATGTAAAGCTACAAATATGAAAACAGCCAAAAATAATTTTTTGGAGCACAATGTGATAACAAAGTAACTACACGGATATCTGGTGAAACTGAAAAAAATAACTAACTACTTTGTAACCATTAAAAAAGGTACATACTCTTTCAAACATAAATTTGCGAGCTTATGTAAAATATTAGTAAAAAAAAATAATATATGGATATTAATTTTACAGTGTAAAGTGTCCTGAAGGCTGACCTTTTACCTTAGTGTTCCAGCCTCTAGATATAAATATTTTTTTGTAGAACACTACAGACATGGACAAAATATTAGTCTAAAAAATTAGCCTCTTCAAATGCCAGATTGGGTCTTTTTGTTTGTTCTTGCAGGTACAGACTTATACACCATCACCTACATGTACATAGATGCAACAGATATTTTTGCTCTGCTCAATTTATCATGAAGTTGGGAGTGAGACAGAATACAGAACGAGGAGGTTGGAAACAGATTGAAAATTCTGCCTTAAAACTGGACATCAACAGAAGTTACGGAGGTGCATTTGGGCCTCTGATAATGACTTGATTAGGCAGTTTAGAATATATGGAAGACTGAAAATTTAGGAAGGTATTGATTCTTCTAGAGAAGACAGATTTTCAGTCGCTTAACTCTGCTTCTCTTAACATCTGTCTTTAGAGAATTTGCATCTATCTGGATATGCCTAAAGAATAATGTAAGCTTGCTTATTTGAGAAGGTGAGTTTCAGAACAGAGATAATCTTTTAGGAAAACAAAATAAATAAACATCATTTAAAGCACAATCTATTTGACCAGAGAACATAAATAGGATTTTAGTTTTGAATTTCAGCTTTTATTGTTATATCACAAAATATTCTTTTCTTTGTGATTTAAGTCTTCTATTAAACTTATGAGAATGCATTGCTTTGTCTTAGTGATGTGAGTCAAAGAATGAAGCCAAGTCCCCCAGCCAGTAACTACATGTTACTTTGCTAGTGCTGAAAAGGGGATAGCACAATGGGTAATCTCATAACCTGATCTTCCTTTCACTCCTCCTAGCCTTTTCTGCACTCTGAGGGACAATACAAGGAAGCAAATCACCAGGCTTGCTCTTTTACAAGTACATATAGCAGTGCTGCAATCGGTCCCCATCCCTCAGGCTCATCTCCATTGCTGGAGCTCTTCATGCTCTGCACCAGTGTGGTGGTGTGCTCCCCATTCCACCCACCCCAGTTCCAATGGCTGCATCCAGTTTACTCCGGACTTTGGGGATGCGTGGCAACATGGTAGTCAAGGGCTGCCTGGAACAGTGAGCCAGATACCTTGCTGGTATGCAAATATGACTATAAGTCAACCATTTTACTTTATAAATAGTGGGCTGCACAAGGCCCCTTGAGTTCTTGTCCACGGCAGTGGGAAGCATACCAGAATCTCCCCTTGAGTAAGGACACCCCTCAGGGTTACTCCTCAAGGCTGAGAGGTTCCTTGTCGCAACAGAAGCTCAGTAAGTGATTAACAGCATGCTGAACTTTGAAATCTCAGCTAAGTGATAAAAAGGATTGATTGCACATATATAATACTCTAGATGTAAAGCATTGACCAGGTCTGGGACTAGGGTTGGATCCAATGACACCTAGACTCCTTTCTGAGAAGGAGTTTAGAAAGCAAGGGGGTCCATTCTGAACCTCATGACTCAATGGGGAATTCCTCCTGACAGTTCTGTCTGACCCTGTCCTTTATGCAGTAAATAATCAAGTGGAATCTTGCTAAACCCCTGTGGCATTTACTATCAAACTTTAAGTCACTGTTTTATATCAATAAACATATTGCTATTTCTTGGTTATGAGTGAAGAGTGTCAGTCCATCTGCAACAACCAGCAGTGGGGCCAGAACTTAAGTTTTCTTGGTCACATGTTAGGTAAATATTTCCTAGGCTTGGGAGTGGGTATGGAAGACAAGACTTCATCATCCTCTGTGATTTTCAGAGCATATAAAAATATCTGAAAGGCTTGCTGTGACAGTGTTGGGCAGTTGTTTTGGGCAGTAGGAACTAAACCTGCAGTAGTCAAAGTCTATATTGCCTGCATGGAAAACATCCAAGAAAAACCTGTTCTTTAGCACGCCCCAGCTTCTTTGAGAAAGCTGCTTGGATTGAATTTCAGGAACAAAATAGGACGTATGTGTCAGTGCCCAGTACTCTCTGGCCAAGTTCTTTTGGCCACGTCACATGTAGAGGTGTAGTGTTTAATATAAAGTTTACTTATTTGAAGATATTTGATGTTACATGGACTTTCAGATTTAATAGAGTTTTAAAAGCTATACTGAAAACACAATACAAATGTAAGTTACACCTGGCAAAAATACAGCTGTTGCAATACACAATTCAATCACAATACCAATGCAATTCCCATTACCAGTCTATAACATGCTCATTGTCATGATGCTGGGTGTCCCCAGTTGCCAGGAAGCAATATGCAGGTTGAAGCAAGTTCAAGCCCCTTGCTGTCTTTTAAATTCTTTTGTTATTAGTTCAGTTCTTGTATTCTATGTTGCGTTGAGACACATATTCACTGCCCCCATGCTGGTCTGCCTAACTCAGGGACACACTCACACTCTTTTAATGAGTTTGGGGAGAAACACTTACATCGCCAGTTGATAGCTGTTTATCTAAAACATAGGTCACCTCCAGTCCCCTTTGTGTTGAAATAAAGTCGGCTTCTTTGCAACAGGTGTGTTCAGTCACAACCTGTGTTGTTGCCTGAACTTCATGGGCACATTGTAGCGTTCACTACATATCAAGGTGCCGCGATTAGATCACTGGTCGGCCCGGACCAGGGAACGAGACAGATAACACACACAGTGTGAGCGCCAACTTCTGCCTTTTATTGCGCAGTTAATTCCTTTTATACTAACAAGGGTAGGCGGGATTAAAGATACGTCATAGGGCTGCGACTAACCCTCCATCTTTCTGTGACATCACGAGATCTTCCGAACGCCATACCCTACACACATCATCCTTGTTCATGTCCTCTAAACCTTCTTCCATTTTAAGGGTTTATTGGTCAGTCACAGTGTGAAGAGTATGGTCACAAATATGGAAAAATGACATTTATGATGGGGGGATCAGCAACATTAAAAGCAATAGGAAGAAAGTCAAATTGATAGTGTGGAGAAAAACATTAACACAAATGTTGCAGATGGGCTGTTAACAACTAGTATAACTTATGTTTTTAAAGGGCTGTGTCACAGCACTTCATTTACATACACACACTGATGTTCTATTTCTAATTGTGCTGGTTTTGGCTGGGATAGAGTTAATTTTCTTCACAGTAGCTGGTATGCGGCTATGTTTTGAATTTGGGCTGAAAACAGTGTTGACAATACAGGGATGTTTCCATTACTGCTGAGCAGTGCTTACACAGAGTCAAGGCCTTTTCTACCTCACAGCCAATGGGTAGGCTGGGGATGCACAAGACGTTGGGAGGGGACACAGCTGGAACAGCTGACCCCAACTGACCAAAGGGATATTCCAGACCATACGATGTCATGCTCAGTATATAAAGCTGGGGAAAGAAGAAGGAAGGGGGGGGACATTCAAAGTGATGGTGGTTTGTCATCCCAAGTAAGCGTTAGGTGTGATGAAGCCCTGCTTTCCTGGAGATGGCTGAACACCTGCCTGCTGATGGGAAGTGGTGAATGAATTCCTTGTTTTGCTTTGCTTGTGTGTGCTGCTTTATCTATTAAACTGTCTTTATGTCAACCTATGAGCTTTCTCACTTTTACTCTTCCCATTCTCTCCCCCATCCCACTGGCAGGGAGTAAGTCAGAGGCTGTGTGATGCTCAGTTGCCAGCTGGGATTAAACCACAAGACTAATAAACAATGCTGACAAGCAAATACTTCTTTCAGGGTGCCTTAACTTTAACTGTTGTGCTAATACAGGAATATTGTTTGGAAGAGGACTGTGGGTCTTAGAGCATAACCTGGTGAGTGTGGGGAAAGTGTTCCCTTTTGTGCTTCTTCTGAACTGCTTTTGGTAAACATCATGCTGAGCTACCTGCGGAACTTTCTTCATCTACAAAAGAGTCTTTAAAGTGTAACCATGGAGCTATGTAAAAAACAAGTCAAGAAAAAGAAAGTAAGAAACTATTGCTAATGCTGAATTACTAATTATATGTTTTTAATCATTAGTTTGCAGTATGAACAACATAAATCAAGGTCTTCAAATAGCTTTATGTTTGTAAGTGGCACACAAACAGTTTTTCAGAGCTGAAGCTATGAACAGTCATTTCTCTCTTTTATCCTGTAGGAAGTACTGAGAAAATTACCTTCAATAGCATCAGTAAGGCCTTTGACATGGTCCCCCACAGCATCCTTCTCTCTAAGTTGGAGAGAGATGTATTTGATGGGTGGACTGTTCGATGGATGAGGAACTGGCTGGATGGTCGCATCCAGAGAGTAGTGGTCAATGGCTCAATGTCCAGATGGAGATCAGTGACGAGTTGTGTCCCTCAGGGGTCTGTACTGGGACCAGTACTGTTTAATATCTTCATCAGTGACATGGACAGTGGGATCGAGTGCACCCTCAGCAAGTTTGCAGACAACACCAAGCTAAGCCTGACATACCTGAGGGACAGGATGCCATCCAGAGGCACCTGGACAAGCCCAAGAAGTGGGCCCATGTGAATCTCAAGAGGTTCAAAAAGGGCAAGTACAAGGTCCTAAACCTGTGTTGGGGCAGCCCCCAGTATCAATACAGTCTGGGGGATGACTGGATTGAGAGCAGCCCTGCCAAGAAGGACTTGGGGGTACCGGTGGATGAAAAACTGTACATGAACCAACGTGAGCTCGCAGCCCAGAAAACCAACCTTATCCTGGGCTGCATCAAAAAAATTGTGACCAGCAGGTCAAGGGAGGTGATTCTGTCCCTCTATTCTGCTCTGGTGAGACCCCACCTGGAGTACGGTGTTCAGCTCTGGGGTCGTCAGCACAGGAAAGACATGGACCTGTTGGAGTGGATCCAGAGGAGGGCCACGAAAATGATCAGAGGGATGGAACAGGTCTCCTATGAGGAAAGACAGAGAGAGTTGGGGTTGTTCAGCCTGGAGAAGAGAAGGCCCTGGGGACACCTTATTGTGGTTTTTCAGTACTTAAAGGGGGCTTACAACAAAGATGGGGACAAACTTTTTAGTAGGACGTGTTGTGACAGAACAAAGGCTAATGGTTTTAAACTAAAAGAGGGTAGATTTAGACTAGCTGTAAGGATGGAATCTTTTACAATGAGCAAGCAGTTGCCCAGAGAGGTGATAGATGCACCATCCCTGGAAACATTCAAGGTCAGATTGAATGGGGCTCTGAGCAACCTAATGTAGTTGAAGATGTCCCTGCTCATTGCAGGGGGGTTGGACTAGATGACATTTAAATATCCCTTCCAATACAAACTATTCTATGATTTTGTGATCAGGTTCTCGGGTCAGGCTGTTAACCTCTTACAACTTTTATTGTCTACGTGTTGCTATTACCTCCTACCACCCGTGTGCTGTTACAAGGCATTTTATTTTTTATGAGCTTGTCCTTTATTGTCAGTATACTTTCTTAATCAAAAATGTCTGGGTTTTTACATTTCAAATGATTATATTTTATGGAAAAAAAAATAGAATTTTTAATCAGTTCTCCCACCTGGGTCTGTTGAATGAAAAGGCTTGTTATATTCACCAAGGATAACAATAAAAGCAATTACAATATAGCAGATTATGTTTTTTCAGGCTGCATCTTAGAGCTTTAATTTTCCTTTGGTCTTCATCCCAAACTCCATTTTCTAATAACTTTCACCATAGGAAGAAAAGAGCTTTAAGAGCTGCCCTTAGCAGCAAGAATGAGTGCTAATCAGCTATAAATTAGTTCTAGTCATTCACAAACAGTTAGAGTAGGCTCATTACGTGGAAAGTAATCATCAAAAAGCTACTCTTCTTGCAGAATTTAATTTCACTAGCAGAAACTAGTATGGATGATAGGCCAGAAAAGGCTGAGATAGTCTACTGTACAAAATGTTAGGGTATTTTTACTCCTTTTGAGATTTTAAGATCTGACTGTCTAAAATACCAAACTAGAGATAGTTTAGGGTGCATGATTTTTCAGAAGGAGCCCATTATTAAAAGTTTACTGTTTCTCATGATGGATACTCAGACTTCAGAAGTACCACCATAAACAACCTCTAAATACTCTGTTTTGACTGACTCCATTTCATACTTCAAAGTGTAGTTTGTGAAGTTTTGTAAAGTCCCTGCAAAATACAAGATCGAAGTGTTTACACTTAGATCCTCCTTGTCACAGAGGGAAGATGATATTGGGTTTCCATGACTTTACTGATAGCTTTTAATAGGTCTTTCAATTTCTATCGCAAAGGAACGAATCTGCTTTTCACCTTAATTACATATACTTTTCAGCCGAACTAAGAAGTGAAACACTAACTTTAGAGCTTTTGTTACCATTTTAGTACTCCACACTTTTATGTTAGAGCTTTTGCTACCCAAGTAACAAAAAAGTGTACAGAATTTTAAGTTTAAAATTTTCAAATCTCCTTTTTGGTTAGAACAGTTTCAATACTCAGCATGGTGGAAAATTGGGACATTTTCTTCAAATATGTGTCATAGAAAACATGTTTTAAAATACTTATTTGTATATGTATCAAAGTACAATTTTCCACTATTGACATAGTCATGTGAACGTATCTAGCTATAA
>NW_010973041.1:1853544-1853861 GCF_000737465.1 Haliaeetus leucocephalus
GCGAACTGCCATGCAAACTGCCGCGCCACGCCCTTCCTCACGTGCCACGCCCTTTCTGACATGCCACACCCTGTTTGCCTACCCTGTTCGCCATGGTCCTGGTCGCTGGCACTCCTCAGGGCCGTTCAAATCTCCCGCGGTTGCCCCTGGCAATGCCCAAGCCGCGTCAGCCTCTCTCACGAGAGCCGCCGGCTCTGGCCGGGTCCCTCTGCTCTTCCCCGGCGCTCCTGAGCCTCGGGAACCTCCCAGTCCACCTCAGTCTAGCACTTAGCCGCCCACTTACCGTTGCCTCTGCTGGCCTCGCCGCTGACTGAATG
>NW_010973041.1:1853871-1855688 GCF_000737465.1 Haliaeetus leucocephalus
TATGAATGATACTCATATATAAAAAATGTCATTTGGTCGCATCACATCCAGTTTTGGCCTCTGCAGTACAAGAAAGATACTGACACATCAGAGCAACTCACCAGAGGACTTTGAAGGTTGCTGGGGCTGGAGCACTGGATGTACAAGTGGAAGCTGAGAGCATGGCTTGTTCAGGCTGGAGAAAAGAAGGTGAAAGAGAGGCTTTATAAAGCTATCTAATTGGAAAATATAGAGAGGATAGAGACCAGACTCTTCTTGAAGTACAGTAGAAGGGCAAAATGTAACAGACACAGGTTGCAAGAATGTGAATTCAAATATCATCTTTTTCGCCATGAGGATAATGTAACATCAGAGTAAGCTCCTAGACAGGTGGTGGAATCTCCCTGGAGATGTCTCAACCTGAGACAGACAAGGCCTAAGCAACACAATCTTACTAGACTTTCATTGTACAGGATGTTGGCATAGATGACTTCAAGATGTCACTTCCAACCTTCATTAGTGTGATTCTGTATTTCTACTTAATGAAGGTTGCTAAAGGGTTTTACAAGCATTTGTAGCCTATTCTGGTGAATTATTACAGTTCTGCCCACAAAAGTATTTTGCCTCTTTTACTATATGAGCTGGAAGCACTTCCCAGGCATTGACTACATAAAGTATATCAGAAAGTATATCAGGGTGTGTTTGTCTGTCTGTCTGTCTATCTATCTATCTACACAGTTATATATACATTTCATGTTCTGGACCTACTCATCGTGACTATTAAGCAATACTGTCTGTTTGTCATTAAAGTAAATGAGAACATCTTATGATAGTCCAAATCCTTTAAAACAGTGAATACTATTTATTTTCTCTAGTTAACCATCAGAAGAATTGGAATAGCATCCCAGTTTAGTCCATGTGCTTGTACATTCTCAGCTTTGGTTTGCAGTGTGTAAGCTTTCTGAGTGACTGACTGTTAAGCCATGAGAATCTCAGGCATACTGATTCAGAAAAGGTATTTAGGCTTCTAATGGGAATTGTTATATTTCATTTTTAACATATGTAAATGAAAATTTGTGTACCATGGACCACATTTCCTCCTTAGGCTCAAACTATGCATGGGCAAATTGTTTTATTGTGCAAGCTACCATTCCAGTACACGTCAACCATAGAATTGAAAATCAATACATTATTTCAAATAGCCTGATAACCTAATAATATACAAATGACTTAATTCATCACTGACTGCAGAGGCATATTTGAGTGATATTGATATAAGTAGTATTAGAAAAGCTTAATGTGCCAATAGAAAATCTTTAGGTCAATGTATATGAACATACATTTGAAAAAGAAAGAAAATATTATTTCTATGACTAATACTGTGCTACTTTGGCCAATAGTATCCACATGTGTATCTGTCAGAAATTGAACAGAAAAATACCTTACTAGAGGAGAGGTATTTTCTCCCTGATAAAATATAAGTAGTAAACTCAAACAGTTATTTATTAATGTGGTACCATCTATTTAGTTTGGAACAATAATTCCAGAGTTTAAAGGCAAATTACAGCAGAATTTTAGTTTTATGAAAGTTAACACAAGCAAGACTGAAAGTTTCGTATTGCAGGGGAAAATAAAACTAAATTCTATCTCCATTTCCTCCATTACCTAAGCACAAAGTGATTTAATTTCCACCATGATTCTTTAACCTAGCAGTTTCCCTCAGTGCTAGTTTTCCTGTGAATTACACATGGCTACAGAAAACAGCATTGTGTCACTACTCTGACAAACTATTGCTGCTTCTCCTGCACTAAACAAGTTCCAAGCAATTTAGAGAAAAG
>NW_010973041.1:1855782-1948487 GCF_000737465.1 Haliaeetus leucocephalus
GAACCAGGGGTTTTAAAAATATATCACAGTGCTAGCAGAACTCCTCCCTTTTGGACTCCCTTTACGGGTTCAGGTATTTCAAGAACATGGCAATTGATTTAGCCCCCTCATGACTCATGTGAATTGAGCTTGGACAGAACACACGGAAGTGTCTTCATCTCTGAAAAAAATGTGACCTTCTTACATATAAAAATTTGCATGAAAGATCTTTGAATATAATCCCCCATATATATATATATATATATATATATGCACTATCATACATACTCACGTAATTATTTTCTTGAAATTTATTGTCAGATTATCAGAACAGACACATATGTTGTATGATACATGGCATATGTATATAGCATACAGTGTATGCTATTGTCTTCAAGTACATTTTCAAGATCTTCCACCGTGTTTTTTTTGACAAGTAGAAAGAGGTGAAAGTATTACTTGCAAGGCTATTGAGATGATGCTGGAGCATAATGAAAAAAGGCAGGGATCACTGTGTCTGACTGAGTGTGGAGTATAAATGTGATAATAGGATGAAATTAAGAATGTCAAAATGGAAGCTGAGGAACAGAGTTCCTAATTATGAAACATATTTTTCTGAAAGAAAAGCTTCCTACAGCAAGAGTCAAAAAGGAGTTCTCTTAGCTTTGTAATACAGGTTGGCTAAGCAGAGGTTCCTTCAGAGTCCTTGAGATGCAGTGGCCTCTGCAAAAAAAAAAGAAAGAAAAAAAAGTGATTTCTACACCTTTATGCCATGTCTTCTTCCACCACATCATAGGCATAGTGATTGATAAAAGACAGCAGAATCCACACAGTATAGATTTCTATGCTGAAGGGTTCATATATGGTATTTGTACATAGGCTTCCCTTCAGCTACCCTTGACTGATTAACATGAGTCCTGTTTGCAGCAAATTTGAATCCTCCTCTTAATACTGACTAGCAGTCAGGTGAGGCCAGGGGCTCATGAATCATGAACAAAATACTGGTAAATACACCAGAGTTAATTTGGCATTTTCCAGAAAATGGATCAAATGACCAAGTGGATCACTTTCACTTCTGACTCTTCTGATTGCTACGAGAGTCAAACTTGTTGATTTTATTTTACCCTTTAAGGAATGCATTTTGCTTTTGATTTGGTTCTTTGTCTGGCACAGAAGCAGCTTTCGTGATCAAGGAGAGGAAAAGTACAGTCTAGGAACAGAAAATGAAATATTTTCTTACTAAATAAAAGAGTTTTCAAAATATTGTACTTTGAATGCAATCTTTTCAAGTCCTTCTTGGTGATTAGATCCTTCCTCTAAGGAAAGCAATGGTATCTCCTCTGGCCCTTTCCTACAGTAACTATTTTGCATTACTTAAGTTTCAAAATCTATGGTTGGTTTTTTTTTATTTGTTTGTTTGTTTTTAAAATTTGTAATTGTCACTCTAATTTGAGCCATTCTCTTCAGATTAATCCTTCCACAAATTAATTATGTTTGTACTTTTTTTTTCTTTATTATAAGTTTTAAGAAATAACCTGTCCAAAATTTGACATATTCTTATGCAGAGTTATTTTCTGGATTGTTTTCACTGGCCATTCTTGCTGTTCATCATGTTTTATCAAATAAAAGGACCACAGTTCCCACCAGGAAGTCTGTACATTTCAGTACACCAGATGCCAGAGTCTGATTAGTTACAAAGACATTTTGATCACCAGGTGCACTAGTACACCCTATTCCTTTTAGTACCACACCACAAATTATCCATATGGTTTCTGCACATGTTCTGTCCTGTGCTTACATATCAGATATTTAAACAGTAATCAGGTGAGTGACAGAGATGCATAGTTAGTATTATAATTGTGAAGGTGTAGCATAAAAACAAGCTGTTGTCAGAGACTGAAGGAGTTAATGTCTCAAACACTGTGACGGGGCAAGTTCTGCTTAATGGCGCTCTCTGCAGAACAATGAGCGCCGCCCAGTGACGTAGCCCAGGCAGTTGAGAAGTCGGTTAGCAACAGGGTGCGGGGGCGGGGCCAGAGGGTACGCAGTTCTCTCTTCTGATAGGCTGAGCGGGGCAGCTCACCATATATGGCCAGAGGTCAAAGAACAGTCATGCCTGCAGGGAGGGAGAAGCTACTCCCCAAATGGACCACCAGGCCCACGGCCCCATTTCCCGAAGGTTCTGGAAGCACAAACTGCACAAGACAGCTAATTAGCCAAATGAGTCTGAGTGCCTGCCTGAAGGAAGGGCAAGGAGATTATAAAAGGACAGAAACTGAAGCCCCACATGCGTGAGGCCACCGGAACCAGACCCCTCGGCTAGCTGGACCCCTCGGCTGACTGGACCAACGCTGGAACCAGGACTGGTGAAATCTTTCTCTTCTCTCTGTCTCTCTCTCTTTTTTTCCATAACCCCTACACCTCCCCCCCTCAAGACATAAACCATTGACCCAGTCTGGGACTAGGAGTGGATCCAGTTGCACCTGGGCTCCTCTCTCAGGAGGAGTCTAGAAAGCAAGAGAGTCCACTCTGAACCTCCTGACTCAACGGGAGGGCTCTCCTTACTGTCTCCCCTGAACTGATCCCCAAATAACCAAGGCCTGTGAGTGTATGTTTGGTGAGGTATGGTTAGCACGTGTTACACAGTTTACTGACATAGTTTCATGCCAATTTTTGTTGTGACCATACCAGTTTTGGTGGTGAGCATGCCAATTCTTGTTGTGAGTGAATGAAAGTTGAGTTTTATGAGTTAAAAGATCCCTAGTGTCATTTCACCTTAATCCTGAACTGGGAATCAGCAAACCTGAATCATCATCCTGAGAAGCTGGGATGTGACAGCTGTCCAGTTTTATGCCTCTGCAGACGGTGTTCCGTACTTGTGCCTTTGATGAGGTCATGGAATTGGTGGGTCAGTGTTGCAGGTCATCATCTGTTTTTTTTTTTTTTTTTTTCCATTCTCCCCAGGATACCTCTGTTCTCCTGTCTATGTACCTTATTCATATCTTTTCCCTTTATGAAATATCATTTATGTATTCTCTCCTTCACATGGCACTCACATTACCAAAGATGCCATCTTACAATGTTACCTTTTTTCCCCCCACCCTCTCATTTCCCTGTGGACACCAGGCTATCACCCTGAAATGGTAGTTGCCTCCTATTACTAATGTAGTAAGAACATGGTAGTAGGGATATAAGGTTATGCCAAAAGGAAATGTATGGAATTCAAATTTTTTTCTGTAAAACAACCTGTCACAGTGGGGTAATAATGCAAAGTTTGTCCGGTTTAAAGGTGGAGTCCTTTGAGTTAGCTGAGAATTATTCCAAAAAAGCTGTCCTTACTTTTTATTGCTGGTCAATGAAATACGGTCTATGTGTACGTGCATGTACAGATTACTGCACATATTCTGAACTGTTCACAAGACCAGAACTATTCTCTCCGTGGTGTAGACGTAAGGCTTACTCTCCAAGGTCACCCAAAGCACTCAGCTACACCGTGGAGAATCCCCACCATAAAACTTAATACATGATCATTATTCAAATCTTCATTTAAAACATGTCTTAACCTTGACAACTGCATAACATTTCAACCAAGCTGGATGGTCATGATGAGTCTGTTCCCTATTGTACCAAATATCCCCTTATTCCCCTTCCTTCTTCACTGACTTTGGTGTCCGCAGGGCTGTTTCTCTCAATTTTCTCACTCCTCTCTCCAACAGCTGCTTCACAGCACTTTTCACCTTTTCTTAAACATGTTTTTGCAGAGGCACCACCAGTGTGGCTGGTGGGCCCTGCTGAGCCATGTGGTGGGTCTGTTTTGGAGCTGACTGGAACCATCTGGAACTGGCTGTGTCTTGTCATTGGCAGCCCCTGGCCTCTCCTCACAGAGGCCACCTGTGCAGCTCCCTGCTGCCAACACCTTGGCACCTACACCCAATGCAGATTAACTGGCCATATTAAATAAAAAAAGTTGAAAATTAACTGTTTGACTTTTTAAAGATAGGTATAGCATAATAAACTTCATTTTTTTATCTAAGGATGGTATAGCATGCTTTTTGGAACATGGCAGTATCATTTCCAGCATTGCTAGTGACTAAAATACCAGACAGCAGGTAAGTAGCATTGTTCACTCCACAATGTCTTTTGTTTTGGAAAAGCCAGAAAATTAATTAAGACAACGTGCCACCCACCTATTGACAAAAAGTTTCATTAATTGCCAGAAGGTCCTTAAAAGGCTTGGCAGTGTTTTCCTTTTGATTGCCAGGCACTCCTTGAGTGCCAGGGCTGATGCAAGCTGCCATTGCAGGAGATGATGCTACCATCAATGAAGGCATGCATACTGAACAGAGTCTGCTGCCAGCTTAGGCAGTGTGTAGTTCATCACATTCTTACTTGTTAAATGATGCAATACAACTTTTTAGATGTCAACTTATTACAATTAGTGTAGTCTTTCTTATTCCCTCCCTCCCCTTCACATAGATGTACATATGCACACTTAAACACACAAAAGAATTGATAGCTATATGCACCTCCAAAACCAAATAAATACTTCACATAACATTTGTTACATAAGAGTCTTTAATACCAATGATTCACAGGAGATAGCCCTGTGACATCCGAGACAAAAGTGGAGTTCTTATGTGTCAGGACTACCTCAAATGGAACATGCTTTAGCTGCTTCTATTTATTTTTGTTGTATAAAAATGATCTACATTAAAGTATCTAAGGAACTTTTTCTTACTTTGAAGAAAAATTTCGTAGCAGATACAATTTTCATACTTCTATACATGGACAGTGAATTTGCTGTGATTTAGAGAAAAGTATGAAAATATTTTTCGTGTTTGATTTCATAAAGCTTTGAAAGGGGAAGATTCCTAATTCTGTTTTCTGATCCTTCACCATGAGTCAGTTCCAGATGTCTACTGATAAAGAGCATGGGCTCTGTGAGTCCATTCAAAAAATATTATACCCCCAAGATAAGCTACATGAGAAAGGAAGGCATATTCACATTTTATTTACTTTCAAGGTCTTTCTAAATTGTTTATTTTTTTGCTAGTTTCAGCCTGAATAATGCAAAAACATAGATATATTAACTTAAGGTAGCACACTAAAATTTGGTCAACTGTTTTCTACCCCACAGCAGTTGGGAAAGGGGAAGAAACAAATGCAGAAAAATAACTGGTAGCTGCTCTCAGATACTGATACCCTCTTTCTCTAGTAAGGCCAAACTCATCCATCAGCCAAAGCTTAGTGTATGAGACTCTGACTCCAGCAATCCCCTTTCATTTGATTTAATGGGGATCAGCTCATAAGAATCCATATATTTGTCCTTAGCACCCAGGACTGTGATGGGAAATGTGCTAATGGAGACAACGAGAAATGAAAAGTTCTTACTGCATCCTATGCCACTCTGACAGCACACAAATGGTATGGCATATTCTGTTCCTTGTTATGAAGCTCCAAATATGTGCCCAGTATTCTGTTAGTTTGAGAGCAGAGCTTAGTATGTCTCCCCACATGTCCTCAGTGAACACTCAGGATAGAAATTATTAAACAGTGGGAAAAGAGTGACAAAATCTGACCCTGTAAAACTTTTGCATTCCAATCATCTTTAAATGAAAATATTGCAGTCTTCTTGACAGAAGGCCAGATTCTGATATGCTTGTGAGTGTTAAATACCTGCTTGACTCTACAGGGACCCTTATTTTTATTGCAATGATTACCTTCAATGATTTTCTTTTATCTTGTTTGATGAATGACATTCAGCCTTCATAAAGAAAAGGCAAGAGAAGTTTCTGAAAGTCTAAAGATGTGCAACAAGTTTACATTTTCATCCAAAG
Source organism: Haliaeetus leucocephalus (assembly GCF_000737465.1). Lineage (NCBI taxonomy): Eukaryota > Metazoa > Chordata > Aves > Accipitriformes > Accipitridae > Haliaeetus > Haliaeetus leucocephalus. Next base: position 1,861,599 of record NW_010973041.1, read on the forward strand.
ACCGTATTTGTAATTACATATCAAGAAGCAGGTGGCCGTCTGGTCCTTTGGCTTCAGTCAGGGCAAGAGGAGATAAGTACTCCCATCATATACAGCTAGTAAAAGAGAAAGTCAGGGAAGCCAAATACATAGTGCATAAACCAGTATTTGTTTATCTATCTGCCTTATTTTTCTTCTGTATCCAGAGATTAAGGCATATACACATGCTACATTAAGCATCCTAGAGGAACAATTGCAAGTAGCTATCTTTTTTTAAGCATTGTCAATTTCTTTTTCTAATTACTAAAATAATTAAGAATTTGTGACAGTTATGTTCTGAATTAATGGCAAAGAAATGAGCTGTAACGCATAGAATGCTCTTTTCCATTGCCTACAACCTGCTTTGGGAGAATTATTTGTATTATGCTTATGCTCATTTCTGCGAATAGCACAAGTCCAACTGCGTGCAGTGATAATTAAAAAGTGAACAAACTTACCTATTTGGCTCATCTGAGAAGCATCGGAACTCTAAATTTCCCAACTTAAAAGTGGGTATACTTCATTTACTACCCTATGATGTTGGCTAGGCACTGCATGCCCATATAGTGAAAGTAGGAGTGCTCTTAAAGTAAGACATGTTTCTGGAGAAGGATTAAGCACATTGTGGGAGATAAGCAAGTGAGAAAGGGAACTGATTATTGTTCATAATTTTTTTTAGAATCATGTTTTATAGTTAAAAGATCAGATTTTGCTTTAAAGAAGTAGTTAGCACTTTGCAATCTCCACCTAGGTCTTTGTCCTCCCTTTGATAGCAAAAACTTAGAAAGAAAGCCAATTCCCATGGCAACCTCATTGCCATGGCCTTGAGGTCTGAATGAAATGTACTTTCCTATCAAATGCTGAAGATAGTTATCCATACTACTTTTGGTGATGTTGAAACTGGAAGGGAAGCAGAGTCCTCTGTTGGAAGATACATCTATTTGTGTTGCAAGTCCTCCTCAGTTGTCTAGGAACATTTTCTTTCCCTTGCTGAAGTGAAAGAGGAAACTTACCATCTAAGCACCTATTTATCCTTCTGAATGTCAAAACTGTCAAAAAGGAAGCTTATAAAGTGATTTTTTTTTTCAGTTAGAATTGTTAGCCACTAATGACATGAGCATAAGGAGATACCTTAAAGTGAGGATGAGCTGCCAACTACTGAAAAGAAAATGGTATTCTAGTGGAGAAAATGTTACAAACTAAGACAGACATATTTTTGACATTTGCTGCTGCACAGTTGTAAAGGATTTCATGAAGCTGACTTTGTACCCCTTGAAGTTCAGGAATGACAGTGAGTCTGTTGTCTTCTGACAGACTGAAAATTTAAGTTTCGCTGGAGACCTTAATGCCTTGTGATTTCAGAAGTGCATCACATTCATAGAGAAAATGTTCTTTACGCAGCTAAGTACAGGTTGGATGTAGATGCAGAAGTGTGGGAAATCACATGCAACACAAAACATAAGAGGCAAGGTCCAGTCAACTGCCTTTGTTGGAAGAAAGTATCAATGGCTCTGTGGAGAAGTTAATGAAAAAAACCATTCAAATACTTACCTTCATACTGAGGAATAATAGCAATTTCTTGTCTCAAAAAGTTATACCACATTGGCAGAGTCAAATAATTTCTGAACATAGAGTCAAGGATTTTGCTGAATAAAATATTTCATTATGTGTAAGTTACTATACTGACCTTAGCACTCATTTGCACTGAAAGGCCATTAAGATCTATTTACGCCTTTGCCTACACTACACTTTCAAGTTAGTAAAGACAGAATTAGATCCAGGATGTTTGTCTATGTAATTCCTAGGATTTTGGCCATGTAGTTATCTCCGTCTTTGACTGTCATACTTAATACTGACTTTAAGGATAAGTATAAGAATGTTTTGATACCATACTCTTTCTTACACTGGGAAAAAGAGTGTACTTTAGACCTCAAGATGCAGACTCTAGAGGAACTAATCACTTTAATCACATGTGAGAATTAATATTGCTGTTAGAGCTTTCAGAAGCCTTCTTATTATACACATTAATTTTAGTGGAAATATGTTATCCTAGATTTTCCTAATATAAACACACTTCTACAGTTTCTAGTAAAATTAAATTGTTTTGCACTAAATCTGTCAGCACTATTTTCCTCTTTAGAAGAAAAATAGAAGATGGGGGTACTCTGGATGGGGTTTTTGATGGTGGAAGTGGGGTGTTTTAGTTTTTGCCATTTTGTTTGAAATCTATAATTTTATTAGGAAAACATTTGTAAACTCATTGAGCCTGGCTTTTCAGCAGCTCAGTATCCATTTACATTCTGAAAGACTGTCATCATTACATAGGAAAAAAACCACTTGCCTTCTTGCATTCCAGAGGATAAATTGCAGAAGCTAATCTTTAGTGAAATATGGAAGAAGTACAAAGTTATGATATACCTTCCAAGCTGTCAACACCTGAATTATAGGAAAAGAGTACAGAAAGCAGCTATTTATCCACTCTGATTTAGTAATGCTTTTCCTGTTTTATACCTGTGTATGCACTCTTGAGGATTAGTATGCAGAGGGTAAATATGAAAAAACATTAGTAATCATTCATAAATGATCCTTCTATGGGAAAAAAAAAATTGCAAACCCAGAATAAAACAGAATAGAGCTGAAACTTCCCAGTTCTTGAAGGAAATAGGAAGTGAAGATGGGGTCTCAACTCACTACTGTTCATTTAGCTACAGAAAATGACTGCCTCTATCTCCAGTTAATCACCACAGCAGAAACAAAGCAGCAGGAGATTTATGCACCCAAAGAATCAATGACTTCTGGAGCATTTATGTATCTCCTCATGAAAGCCATACCAGCCCTTTCTGAGTCTTATAGGGGAAAGCTCTCCACATAAAACAGGGACTTGTCTTCTACTTGTGTATTGATTATAAATAAGTCTATTGCGGAGTGGTAAGACATGCTATATGAGGGGATTGTGCACAGAATTTTTTTATTTTTATTTTTCCTAGATTCATGTATTTTCAGGTCTCCAGATTACACTTAAAATTAGTTTAAGGTATGTATCTAAATTCCCCCATGGAGTGGATTTTAGCAAGCTGTTCAAGCTAACCTTTGATCAAACCTAGCGAAACTGATACCTGAAACAGCTGGTTAAATTTGGTCTGCCTTGCTGTCATTAGTTGCTGTTATTGTCTTACCTCTACCAAGGATCTGATCTAAAAATATGTTCTAGCATTCTGCAGGATTGACTCTACATATCCATGTCACAGGTTTTCTGGGAGAGAATTAAAACATTTGTGAGGAAAAATGTCAAGGCAATTTTTTGTTTGGAAGACAGAATAATCAATTCACAAAATGGTTGGAGTATTGTAGATCACAGTCTTTAGGGGAAAGCTTAATGCTAATGGATGAGTGGTGTCCATCCAGCATGTATCTTGGTGGACAATTCTTAAGTGAAAATGGACTTACATTCTTTGACTAACTAGTGTAAGGCTTGCGCTGCAATTTCTGAGACAAAACAAATCCCAAAACACCCACCCCCAGCCCAAACCCCTAAACCAAAACAAAGAAACAAACAAAAAGCCACAAATAAAACCCCAAACCAAAGCTGTAAGCACTATGTGGCTTGTTTCATGTTACTAGAAAAATTTAGAAATTTAAATTTAATTTAAACACTAAAGTTTGATTGATGGCTAACAGAAGAATTTAAAAACAAACAAGCAGGATTTAGGAAAGATGTCTAGAGTATATTCCCTTAGATGACAGTTTGATCATTTATCCTAGAGCCAAAATAGTGTCACAGGTTCACTTTTTATTATAAAGGTGAGCAGTACTGAGATATGAGGAAGAAAAAATTAAAAGGGAGCTGCATACTAAAGCCTTCCAGTTGTATTTATAACACCTTATAAAATATTTTAAAATGCCTGCACACTGCTACCACCATTTTGACTGCCACCACCACTTTTTTCTCGATGTTCTGTTAACATTAGTGAGATCATTCCCAGATCATGAGATCTGTGTTTATTATTCCAGCCTAAATGTAATACATTTTCTCAGTCATGTTTCTTAGTTATTTCCACTTTGTGACCTTTTTGAATAGAAAAATTAAGAAACTGGATTTAATATAGAAAACATAGATGCTCAGAAGAGATAGAACTCCAGTAACTATTCAAAATCTGGTTTAGGACCATCAGCATTACAAGTTGAAAATAATTTGTATCTAAAAAGATCATTCAGATCTTTTCTATTCTGCTCAGAAAAATTGGATAGCATTGTTTATTGCCACTTACATTAAATAGTAACTGTTTTCTGCAGCCAAACTAAACTAGGAGTAGCAGTAACAAAAAGATTTTGTAAATTATTTATGTGTAAATTCATATATTACCCCAAACCCCAGATATATGACAGCAGCTATAAAAAGAAAGATTTAAAGCTTTAAAAGAAAGTGGTTTGGGTTTGGGTTTTTTTTGCTTTTAAAGCTTTCTTTTTTGGCAGATAACTCCTGAAAAGAAAGATATTTTATACCTGATTTACATGCTTGGTTATATTTCAATATGTTTCTTAATAATTTTTTTTTCAAAATTTCACTAGCTCATTTAATGAATTTTCAAATTGAAATGTGCCACCTCACTTAGGCCTTTCATTTAATTGCTGTTGACCATTACCTGTTATTTTGATGTATGCATCTTTCAGTTGTCTGTATCTATATTAATTTCTTCTAGTCAATATCTCCTGCATCTAGCTTCAACTTAGTTCCTAATGAAAGTCAATTATCTTTATTTATCAGTGGGCTGGTATTAGGGATTTTAATGAAGTTTAGGTGCATAACACCTAATATGTTATGGAATTAAAAAAAAAAAAAAGTTAATTATCTACCTATCTTGTGTTACATTTGCTCATTTAGGTATTTGAATGTCCTAAAAATCTGATCCTTGCTTCAAGTTTTCATTTTATCTATCTATCCATCCATCCATCCATCCAAGAGACATATATTTCTGTATTGATTCTGAAAGAATAATTAAAAAAAAAGCTAGCAAAATATTCTGTAAAACCAGCAATAAAAGGTGATATGTAGGGTGTGACAATATCTTCCAGAAGCAGCAACTGGAATTGGTGCAGCACTGGTTTGTGGTAAGTAGAAGCAACAGGCATCTGCTGTGCAAAAGGGGATCTACTACCAAAAGCTGCACAAGAAAACACAATGAATTTTCATTTTCAAGGTTAGAGTACTTTTTTGTTCGGGAATGCTGTTGCAACTTCCCACAAACCAATGGATACTACAAACAATCAATGAGCCATAAGCAAAAAAAACCCATAAAAATAACTGTCAGGCATAAAGGGATTTTAGCAAGAGGTGATTTCACTTAGAACGGCCTGGGAGCAAAGTCAGGCTTTTGCTGCAGCCCACACATGCCTGTCTTCAGCCAATCTGCCACCATATTGCCAGAGAGTGACATACCGGTTCTGCTGTGGAAAATGTGAGGCTGGCATTCATTTTTGTCAGGCCAGAGTTTCAACCCAAGTGAACAGTGGGCTACAGTAATAATTTTTCATGTTTTATCTTTGTTGTTCTTTTATTCGTGAACACATGTCTCAGCAAAACAAAATTCCAGAGGGGGATGGCGTAATGCATCTGAATTTATAACCTTAATTTGAAATTAGAGTGTGCCAAAAAGTGTATTCCCAAATAAGTTTTGAGAAGAGTTATTAGTGAACACACAATTGTTTTCCCACTTTACAAGAAGGTGAACTTAATAAAGTCTTACAGAGTACTGAAAATGCATTTTAAAGAAGTGTGGGGAGAAGATAAAACAGATTTTTAGTAGTTATTTGAAAAAAGGAAATGATTTGAGGAAAAATCCAAAGCACTTTTCTGTAGTAACTCAGGTGACTCATTGTCTTTTACAGACTGTGCTCCTGTATTGCATTAAAGCTCTTCATGAGAAGAAACAGTTCCTGAGAGTACTCCTAGTAATACGGTGCTGAGGCAATTTAGTTCAGCCAGACACATTTGCCTCATGATAAACATTGAAACTTAGAAGAACTAAACTAAAAGCATAACATGCTATCACAGCACAGTTTGAAATTAAGTGTTTGAAGGTTTAGTGCTTTAGTGAGGAGACTTGAGGGGTGACCTCATTGCTGTCTACAACTTCATTATGAGGGGGAGCAGAGAGGGATCTCTTCTCTCTGATGTCTGGTGGTAGGATATAAGGGAAAGGCTTAAAGCTGCGTCAGCTGAAGTTCAGACTGGATATTAGGAAAAAGATCTTCATTGAGAGGGTGGTCAAGGACTGGAACAAACTCCCCAGGAAAGTGGCCATGGCCCCAAGCCTGTTGGTGTTCAAGAAGAATTTCAACAATGCCCTTCAATATATGGTTTAACTTTTAGGTTGCCCTGTGTGGAACAGGAGTTGGACTCAATGATTCTCATGATTCCATTCCAACTCAGGATATTCTATGATTCTATGATCTAATTGTTTGTTAAGGAATCACATTCCTGCATAAAGCAGTTGCTTTTAATGAATTAATAAATAAAATTGTACTGTTAGCCAATTTTCATTTGATATGTAATTTAAGTAAATGGTCCAAAAATTCAATTTAAATTTAGTTTTTCTATTTTAACATGTATAATTATAGGAACAAAGGCAGTTCACCAAAAGCATAATGGATATACTCCATTTCAGGATAAAGAAAAAAAAATTCCTTTGAGGTTTTCAAAGTTTCAAAGGTTTGGGGCATTTTTATTTTTCTTTGGGAAACCTACCTTCTGATTCCTGCGGAACAAAAATACTTTGTGAAATACCTGTATACTTGTTACGCTTGTGAAGGATACTTAATTCTTGCCTTAATATGTCAGAAGTTATTAAGAATAATTAAGCTTTCTGTATCACATCCATAACTGCAGTGTATGCAAGACCTATGTTGTATTGGTTTGAGTTTACTAAGCAGAACCATTTTTCTCCCCTCCTGCCCCCCGCCCCGTATCTGCTGAAAAGTAACAGGATAAAATCCTTAAATTCGTTCTAGAAAGTATTTGTTTCTAGACCAGAAAACCAACATGCCCATTAGTTTAATTCAAAATAAGAACTTGTATAATAATGTGTCTAGGAATCAAAAATCTAGTAGAAGCAGACATGTTTAATAGCCCAAAGTGTAAGCACTCCAATTCATGCAAAACTCTTCGTTGTCCCTGCATGAAATGGGAGAAGAATTTTTATGAGTTTATGTCATATTTGAGATTGATTGATAATTTCCAAGTAGACCATAGTGTTATCCTATGGTTGCTGCGCTACCATGTTATTGTGTGTTCCTAAATCAGCCTTCAAACAGCAAATGCAAAAGCGTAAGAAAATTTAAAAGTTTATATCACACTTCTCCATTACAAAGACTGACAGGGAACTCACTCCACTTTCAAGACATTAAAAATGATATTTTTGAAGGTTCTGCTAGATATTTTTATAGTAAGATTTACTCATCAAGTGAATTTTGATTTATATGACTTACTTAAATCTGGGTGTTTGTGAGTAACTAGTTGCTTGTAGCTGCCTCAGAAATGTACTAATTACCAAACTGACCAAAACAAACACATTCACATGTTTAAGCCTTCACTGTAGCAAGAGGTTATACTCAAAAATAATATGATGAAATAGACACACTGGACTTCATCCTGAAGGATCGCAATATCTCCTTCAGAGCTGCTGCTCGCAGTTGTGCAGCCCTTTTACCTCAGGCAGGTAGCCAGTGCTCACCACCTTGGAGAGTCATGAAAAACTGGAGGTAAAAAATAGGAATATTCTTCATATGAATACTGTTCACTTACCAGGAAAGAAAAAAAAAAGAAAAAAGAAAAAAAAGAAAAAGAAACATGATTTCCATTCATTCAAGCCTCAAATAAGTCATCTCAGTGAGTTCCTGACCAGTACCTTCTCTCTCTTGGTTTTCTCTCAGGGCTGTACAACCTGCTCTGTAACATTTTTGCTTTCAAAACACAGAGTTTGCCTTAGGGACCATTGCCTCCCAGCCCTTGCTTTTTCACTTTTCCAAGGAGAAATGAGTTTGCTAATTTCTCATTCCCATTTTGCATTGTGAAGGTTAAATAATATGATATGAAATTGGCTCTTTAGTTGACTTTTAGTGATCCGAACAACTTTTTAATGTAGTGTAGACCTGACAAGGAAGTTTTAATTTGTCTGAATGGACTTTCTGGCAAATGTGTTGGATTAAGCTCCTATTTAGTTCAAAGGCAATTTGACAGAGAAGAGCTGATAATTTCTGAAAATGTATTCTCCTTAATCACCAAGAGAATTTTAGTTATGAACTGAAATTTTGGTGGTCCAGGTACCAACACAAGCCTGATACAAACACTAGCTTCAGTGCTATGATTTTTCAGGAGAAATGCCCTAATCCTATGTGACTGTGCATGTACCTACTACTTGAATGTCTAGGCTGAACACACCCAGCTAAAACCATGTGCTTTATTCATAGGTAGCATTTAAAACAATATTGTCTATTTGCTTCATGACAGCATTTTCTTCAATATAGTTGTTTTGGGATTATGTGGTGGGGTTTTGGTAGCCAGGGAGGGGCTGCAGGGGTGGCTCCTGTGAGAAGGTGCCAGAAGCTTCCCCAGCTCCAAGTCGGACCAGCCTCTGGCCAAAGCTGAGCCCATCAGTGACAGTGGTAGTGCCTCTGGGAGAACAGATTTAAGAAGGGGAACCTGCAGTGAGTAGTGGGATTGGAATGTGAGAGGAACCCCTCTGCAGATACCGAGGTCAGTTTGGAAGGAGGGGAGGAGGAGTGGAGGAAGAGGAGATGCCCCTGCAGCCCTGGTGAGATGGCAGGCTGTCCCCCCCCAGCCCATGGAGGGGAGTGGGGGAGCAGATGCCCACCTGCAGCCCGGGGAGAGCCCACGCCAGAGCAGGTGGATGCCCCCAAAGATGGCTGTGACTCCATGGGAAAGCCCACGCTGGAGCAGCCTGTGATTGAAGATTGGCCCACAGGAAGGACACACGCCGGGGAAGCTCTGGAAGAACTGAAGCCCACAGAAAGGACCCACACCAGGGAAGTTTGTGAGGACCTGCAGCCCGTGGAGAAGACTCATGTTGGAGAAGCTCGTGAAGGACTGTCTCCCATGGGAGGGACCCCACACTGGAGCAGGGGATGGGTGAGGAGTCCTCCCCCCGAGGAGGAAGGAGCGGCAGAGACAAGGTGTGGGGAGCTGACCCCAACCCCATCCCCTGCTCCCCTGCGCTGCTGGGGGGAGGAGGGAGAGAGAACCGGGAGTGGGGTTGAGCCGGGAAGGAGGGAGGGGTGGGGGGAAGGTGTTCTCAGGTGTGGTTTTACTTCCTAATATCCTTGGTTTGATTTGATTGGTAGTAAATTAAATTGATTTTGTTTCTTCCCCAAGTTGAGCATGTCTTTTGCCCATGACCGTAAGTGGTGAGTGATGCCTCCCAGTCCTTATCTCAACCCACGAGCTTTTCTTTATATTTTTTCCTCATCCCACTGGGGCCAGAGTCGGGGAGGAGTGAGCAACTGGCTTCATAGTGCTTTGTTGCCAGCTGGGCTTGAACCACGACAATAGTTAATCAAACAAAATAGCCTAGACAGTTATCTCTACTGTGACAAGCGCAGTTCATGAGATTGAGAGTTATAGGTAATTTTTGAAAACAAGCTGTCTCTTGAAAAAGTAGATTGTGCAGTTTCTTTTGAAGCACAGGTATCCTAATTAGACAGACTTAATGAGTAGTCATCTTAGGACATAAGCAAATGTTAGCTGCAACCTTTGTAGCCTAGTTATACCATTTTATGTGAACTTCACAGCTTATTTATAATGCTGTTAGGTATTGTATAGTAGAACTTAAAACTTATAAAACTAAATGTAAGACTGAAATGTTTTTGTCACCTTTACAGCTTTATTGTGTTCTACATCAATTGAACTGTGTCATTTATAAGTTTGTATGACTTATCTAGTGAATAATTTGCCTTTCAAAAATTTTTACGATCTTGAAGGAAATCATATGTAGAAAGACAGTAATAATCCTATGCATCAAGCTGCCTCTTACCTCTGAAGTATAAGGTATACTTTGACAATGAATGCACTGATGCTTTTTCTTTGAATTTTGATATATCCATGGTGGTGATTATAGGCAAATACTTTCAGATCTCAAACTTTTTCATGTGCAGATTTAAACTTGATCTGTGCTAAGTGAGATTACTATTCTCAGCATTATTCAGGAAATTACTGTGAAACACTATGGCAGAAGAAAACCATGGTAACTGAGAAAACACTGCAAAAAACAACACTGCAAAACCCATACCACCACCACCAGTATTCAGCTAGTCTGTTTAAAGACAAAAATTTTGTCCACACTAATGTTGGTGCTAAATTTCCTTTTCATACATTTCTATCTGTCCACTTCTTTCCTCCTTCAGAATGCATTAGTATGTATAAATATAGACATTTTGAAGAAGCAGGTACGTCTTCTGCAGACATTGAAATTTGGTTAAGCTACTGTTTATATCAAAAATACTAAAATGTTTTTATAGTCAGAGACCAGAATAATCCCATTAACTATGACACAGATATAATTCTGGTACTCAAAACCTATTTAGGAATGCAGTTTCATTCTTTTTTTTTTTTGGCTTCCCAGGCCCTCCTTATGTCACATACAGAAAATCCTGTGGTACATTAGAAATTCCTGTTTTAAATTAAGTTAGTTAGATCATTCTAGGCTTTTCTATTCTTCCTGTTTAATGGTGCCTCACCTGGAGCACTAATTCTGATCATTTCTATTCTTCCTAACTGATGATGCAACCCTCTTGGCAGGAAAATGAACCATTGACCCGATACAGCGAGTTAGCTGTCAAAGTGAGGATGGGATACTTCCTCAAACGACCACCAAAGACCACCCAAGACCCCCACACATGCGGAGAAGGCATCTGATGTGTCATAGTTACATAATCCTATGCATACACATTTGTGGCAGTACTCTCCCCCCAGCAGGAAACAAAATTTCTCCAGGCAGGAAGGGGAAAAAAACCTAACCCCTAGAAGCTGCAGGCTGAAATTTGAACTGGCCAATCGAGACATGCCAGGTACACAGAGGTGACCTTCTTGGCCAACAGGGATTAAAATGACCACAGATCAGATTCGACAAGGCTATAAACGGGGTCCCGACGGAGGACATGTTGGAATCCGAGCAGCGGGTCTGCTGTCGGGGACTCCCCCTTGGGTCAGGGCACTGCCAGACATAACTCCTTGAGGGAGAGAGCCCTCAGCTTTTAGGGGAGTGATATGCGCATTTTAAGTCATCACTTTTAAGGATTCTTAAGGCAGCTGTGTAGTACTAATTCCCCTTACATCATTGAGCCTGTAGTTCACTACTGTTACCGGAGTTCTAACTTTTCTACTGAAGAATAAATCTGAGCTTTAACACCTGTTGGATTTGATTGTGTGTGCATCCGTAACAGCATTAGATAGTTTCAATATGTATTAGGTAGGAGTGGTTTAATAAATTAAATGCAATTGTTACTGTATAAAGGGGACACACCTGATGAATCTGGTGTGCTTGATTTGTGGAAAGTTCACCGAGCACCCTGCACAGAATAAAGCAATATCTCTTCTGAGTGCGTGAGATTGGTTTGTTGCACACCGGGTAATGAATCCGCTTTTAGGACAACACTCCCAGCCCACCCCATGCCCCACTTCCTGCCCAAGAAAACTACTGAAAATCTTCCAGTGCTTGAAATTCACAGAATTAAGAAATACTTTATGGAGCTCTCACTTAAGACAGGTTGGAAAGCACTATTATAGCATTTTGTACAACTGTACTTCCTGTAACTGAAAGGTTATGGGAAAGTCACAAATGGCCTTTGTAGAGTCCTTGACTCTTTCTATGATTACAAAAGACTGAAGTACCTCTAGCAAATATCTTATGACTGTACATTCAGATGCTGAATTGATCTCAGAAATTTTTCATTAAAAAAAAAAAAAAGGAAAAATTGAAAAGGCTTTAAAGGAAGAGCTTAAGAAGCTATATTTTTTTGTGAACTGTTGCCTTAATTTAAAAAAAACCACCAAACATCAATGATATTCCATTCTGAGGCAATCATATTAGTTGCTTATTTTTAGCATAAAACCTTGTCAAAGTGAAGTGATGGACAAAACTTCCATAATGTAACTTTAGATTTCAGGTATGAGTATCACCATAATCCACGCATTTGAAATTTCAATTCAGTGAAGTTACGGATCAACATTAAAGGCACAGCTCAGCTTTTAGTAGCATTTTGACATTTTAGTAGATTTTTTTTTTTTGTATCAAGAATCAAAAATAATTACTTCCATTGCTAAAAATACAAATATTTCTCTCTTTCTAAATCAATTCCAATTTCTGGGAAGGCAAAACTAGGACAGTTATTTCCAGCATGAATATAGCATTAAACTGCCTATACACTTGATAAAACAGTTTCTTGGGAGCAGAAAGAAACAAACCTTCCATGAACAGAAGAAAAATAATGAGATGAATACTAACATGTATGAAGTGAATTTGCAACTTCTTAAAGAAAAATAAGATACTATATAAGAAATTTTAAAATAGAAATTCATGTGTTTCCATTATATCTAATGGTGGGACTTCCAAAAATATGCAGCATGATTATATAGTCAGATACTCAGAAAACTTGTGAATCAAAATGTGTGTTTCAATTTTACTCATATATTCTGGCATTTTAAGCCATTTTCTGTGACACTAGTTACCCATACATTCAGTGTATGGGTGAGTGTAATTGGCCAGTAAAAAATAACTTGCATCTGCTTTGAATCCCTAGGGACTAAAATTTGCCAGAAAATGCTGGATAATATAACTTTCAGTGTCTAAATAAGGAAGAGTATCACTTTCATTTTGAAATAATGTATAGATTTCTGCTCATCGTGAATACATAATCTGAAAGAACTGTCATATTCAAATGATTTGGCCTGAAATATAAAGATAAAAATATGCAAGAACAGGAGAAAGTAACATAAATACTAGTGACTTATTTATTTCCAAAACCTAAAATCCTACCATAACATCAAGAAGGAGAGCTGCAATGCCAATGAGAATGCATTATTGAAATAAGCAGTAGAGGCTCTGATTTTATATTCCACAAATATTAAACTGATGCACAGTGGAAAAGCACATAAATTTTGGAGGTAGATGATACAGAAAAATTGCAAGAAAAAAATAAAATAGTTTGAATGCAAGCACATTATCTTAAAAACAAAGAACAACACCAAAAAGATAAAGATGAAAACTACATTTCTTCTTCATAAAGATGTTGAAGTAATTAAGAATAATTTAGGCTACTAGTATTATACGGTTATTCAAGATCTGGTTGGCAAATATCTTACTGTATTGAACTTAGCATTAATGTATCACTTTATTAGCCATTATTTTAAAGAAGCAAATGTACTTTGGTTTAATTTCCTCAACTTGTCATGGTTTAATCCCAGCTCGTAATGAAGCACCACGCAGCTGCTCACTCACTTCCCACCACCCAGTGGCTCAGGGGAGAGAATTGGGAAAAAAAAAAAGTAAAGCTTGTGAGTTGATATAAGAACAGTTTCATAGACCAGAAAGGAAGAAACTAATAATGATAATAATAACAATAATGACAATAATAATAAAAGCATTGGAATATACAAAACAAGTGATGCACAATGCAGTTGCTTACCACTCACCAAAGGATGCCCAGTTAGTTCCCGAGCAGTGATCCACACAGGCCAATTCCCCCCAGTTTATATACATTACATGGTATGGAATATCTGTCGGCCAGTTGGGGTCAGCTGCCCTGGCTGTGTTCCCTCCCAAATTCTTGTGCCCCTCCAGCCTTCTTGCTGGCTGGGCATCAGAAGCTGAAATATCCTTGACTTTAGACTAAACATTACCTAGCAACAACTGAAAACATCAGTGTTATCAACATTCTTCTCATACTATATGCAAAACATAACACTATACCAGCTACTAGAAAGAAAAATAACTCTATCCCAGCTGAAACCAGGACACTTGTGCTGATATAAGACAGTTGCAAAGAACTACCCTAAAGTGGGTGATTTACTGTTTTCTCAGCGCTCACTCAGAGGGAACAGCCTATAGTGCTGCTTCCCTAAAAATGAATGAAAACTTTCCTAAAAAGGGAACTCTTAAATATTTCTTAATTATTTTTTTTATGATTTCCTTACTCATCTGTGTTAGGAAATATTTCCAGGGTTTACCTCCACCCTTTTCTGTGCAATAAGGTTTTACTGAACAGATATTGAATAGACTCCTATTTATGTTTTCCAGTCAGGCTCTTGGGTTACAGCTGAATATTTTCGCATTTTGTCCCTGGTTCTGGGTTAATTCAGAAGATTTGTACCTGGATGCCACAGCTTTTATCATCTTTCTGGACTCAGCTTTTTTCAACTCTTTGTTCTACAAACTCACAACACTTTGCTTACACAGTACTTTCTATGATATTAAATGATTGTTTGCTAGTCCAAACCAAACAGATGCATGCATATGGATGAATGTCAATCTACTATTTGCACCATGTAGTATTTCTGCAAAAGACTAGAACAATATAGACATGCCTTATTTCATCCAGAGAAGTTTATGTTTTCATTACTGTATATATTGACTGTTAGAGTTCTCATTTTGACACCACCCTAAAAAAAGAAAAACTCACTGAAAACTGAAAGCTTAGTTCTCCATTTTTAATTTCCCATTCATTGTAGAATGTCCTATGTCTGAATAATACCTGAATTGTAGGGAAAACACTTTCAGACAGGTTAGAGGAGTATATTTTCCTTATTATTTTTTTTGTTTCCTGGTTTTATTCTTTGCTGGTGCAGTTAACGTTAGTTTGGTAGGTTTGAGGGATGGTTTCCCTCCATGTTTTCTGTCTCTTTCTTTCTTTCTTTCTTCTTTTTTTTTCTTTTTTTTTTGGGGGGGGGTTACTTCATTTCTTTTTCTTTTTTTTCCCTTCTTTTTTTTTTTTTTCTTATTTGTAGCACTCTGGGACCTCAGCTGAGACTTCAAAGTTGTAAGAATGTTGTAATTGCTGCTGATTAGCAGCAAATACAATTAAAGAAGCCATTCATTGATTAATTTTCTCTTATTTTCAAAGTACTCAGTTGTCAAGTAGCATAGTGATAAGGTTAAGCCGTCTTTGACTAAAACTATTAAAAGGCACAATCCAATCTATGTATACAAGTGTCTACAGGGGAGTAGGAGAAGCTTTCTGAAGTGTACATAGCAAACTGTCATGTATCAAAGATAAATAAAACTTCTTTGTCCTTTCCAGTCTACCCTAGATAACTTTTTAAGGAGATTTACATGGCATGTAGATCCATTAGGCTGGATTCTGAGTAGTGATCTGTCCTTTTTGAAAGGGAGTACATTAGTGAAAAAACTGGAATGACGACACCCAGGTACTTCAGTAGCTTCCCAGCTTTTGATTGAGTAGAGCATCCCCACTGGCACATGAAACCAGACCAAAACTGGGGCCATAGTCTTAAATTTTCACTACAAACAAGTCCTTCCAGAGAACTGAAAGTAAAGCACAAATGTAGTCCCGTGGGCCATTGAGATTATGAAATGATGCAAGATACATCTGTTTTTTGGATGTGATATGTTTTGATGATATTGTGATGACTCTAAAGCTTCCACTCATTAAGGACATTCTTGGGCATTACAGTAACTTTAAAGGCGTAGTTGCATATAAAGATGAAAATAAAATCTTACTCTTTCATTTATAAAATAGTTATGCTAGTATTTCTTCCCTAAACAGATATGTATGTTTAAGCTAAAATGTAAAAGTGACTGGATTTTTAGAGTTTATGTAGACCAGATGTCATATTGGAAGACGTGTTCAATGGATTTCAAATGAATTGCCTTTATCAGAATTCTTTAAGGGTGGATTTATTCCTTTAGAGCAAAGGAGGATGCTAATCTTTGAATTTCAGTGGGTAAAATGATAAATTTATAGACCTTGATTTTTCAGTTAAGAAGTAGCTTTTTCACTTTTGAAAGATAAAATACCATGAATCACTTCACTGTTGTGTGTATTTAATTTATACATAATACAGATTTAACCTGAGATCTTGGTAATGGAAATTGGCCAATCTAATTGGAAAACTCTACTCTTCTCAGACAGAATTGTCCCTGATCCAATATTCAATACTTGATGGGGAAAGAGTGTGGTGCACACTGCTTTCTCTAATGAATCTTTGACCTTTTAACTTATTTTACTTTTTAATACATATTTTGCCTCCGTGGAATTTCTGTGACAGGACCCAAAGCCTCAGATGAGTTAGTGGTGTAGACCTACTTGGAAAGCATGGAATCATCTCAAGCCTATTTCAGTTCATAAAGGAAGCAGCACTACTGATGTAGACTGTTACAGTCATTATAGTCTGAAGATATTCATGTGGAAGAATAACCCAATATAGTTTCAGTATGATTGCCCAATCAAGTTTCAGTATAGTAAAGTCATTTAGATACTTGAAAAAATAAAAATTAGGATGCTTAATACACTGTCCTTTTGTTATTTCTCTAAAATATATTATAAAACCCAGCAGATGATACATTTCTTGGTATGAACAGCTATTCAGCAGTCAGTCCTCATTTATCCCACTAACAATCAGAATTGCAGGCAATTAAATGAGAAAACTCCTAACAGGTAACACAGAGAAAGGGTAGGTTAGGAGGGGCTGTTAGGTGGGAAGTTTTTTTTTTTGTTTTTTGACTTATGTGATTTAGGTTTGGTTTTGTTTTGTTTTTAATGAAATGTTTTATATAATGTTTATATGTGTAGGTGTGACACCATTGTTGTCATCTGAGTCAGTTCAGTGTATTAGTCTTATCTGTATATTTAAGTGATGTTAAACCCTGCATGAAGGGATCTGGTGAACATGCTGTGCTCTGTGCTCTTCCAGGGGCTTTGTGGTCCATCTTTTCTTCTTTCTCTTTTTCCAGTGCAGCCAGTTTGCAAGAGCTGCTGGTATGGAATGGCATTTAAAGGAAGACTGGGTTCTAACATTTTTTCTCCTTATTCAGTTGCTGAGATCATATTAGATATGCAGGAACAACTTCTTACATCTAGGAAATCATAACTATAGCTCTTTCGAGGAAACAAGGGCCAAATTCTCAAGCCCTTTTAGCTTCATTTGAAATGAGTCAACTGTGCCAACGCTACTTAAAATTTGGTTTTCAGACAGTGAAGTAAGGGTTGTTGTTCTAACTCAGCTTTTATTAATGCAGATATTGCACTAATTCACATGTTAATTCTTGAATAATCCCTTTACCTTTCTTTTGAGTGCATTTCAACTTCTAGGTCATCTTTTCAGTCACTGTCCAAAACCACCTCTCTTTTAGTAGTTTCCATAGTGGTCTTAAATGTTTGTAGTCTAAATTCATGTTTTACTTTGACCTCAAAAAAGATTATGAAAATAACAAATAAGGGGTCTGAACAGTAGTTTCATGTAAACTACCCCATGTGGCTGACATGGATTAATCTCACTGAGTGTTTATCAACTTCAAGAGTTTAGGCTGATGGCACTGCTTTTGTTATTACAATACCACATAATTCTGTGTAATTGTTAAATACTTGTTTTTCTCAGTAAAGCCTAATTTATGCTAATTACTTGCATTTTGAATGTTAGTTCTTTTGAATAATGTGAGTAGCCTGATTATTAGGTTCATTTTTTTCACATTCTAGTTCTCAAATGTGTGATTTTGCTTTTAATGCGCCACCCCATCCTGTTAAAAATCATAGTCTGAGTGTATATGAAAGATACCAAGTAGGGTAGGAACGTTAAATGGTGTGGGATAATTCACACTGGGGGCAAAAAACCAAACAAACCCAAACAACTCTTTCCATTATTATTTATATAGCTTGTTATTTCTGACAAGAAAATTGAAATTGAACTAGATTTTAATGGAAGTAGGTAACCTTCATGTAAAAAAGGCACATCTAAGGTTTTAAAGCTGGTTTTGCATTTGTGAACTGCTTTATGTACATGAGCAGTACTGTTGGTTTACAGTTAGTCATACAACTGGGTGGAGGATCACAGCCTGACTGCAAAAATAATCCTGCTGTATAGGAGACTAAAACCACACCCTAGTTACTAAGTTTTTAAACTACTTTGTAATATATTTTCTTAAAGAAAAGACAAACAATTAATGGAGGTTCCTAAAAATCTCCTTTTTTTCAATACAAGTCTCTGAAGAGATTATGAGAAAGTTGGATTTATATTAAAGCTAATCTTCTTAATAGTGTTATTATGTATCCAGCAAATACTTTCTCTAGAAAATTAGCTAAGTTAAATAAAATTTACCTTCACTTACTGTATTAAATGGAATTTACTATGGAGGTC
Source organism: Haliaeetus leucocephalus (assembly GCF_000737465.1). NCBI lineage: Eukaryota > Metazoa > Chordata > Aves > Accipitriformes > Accipitridae > Haliaeetus > Haliaeetus leucocephalus. The sequence goes on from NW_010973041.1 coordinate 1,879,996, forward strand.
ACAAAAACCAGCCTGCTAGCTTAGTAATAGGAAAAAAATTCTGCAAGGTAGGAGTGACTCAGGTATATAAGCATGAGTGTTCAGAGTCAGTTGAGATGCCCCATAATAGCAAAGACTGGCAGATATAGACAACTTAGAGCACTCCTTTCTGGAGCCAGTGGTGGACTCTGTGTGGTATATACACTGTGCCTAATATAAAACTGGTTACTTCTGTTTAATCAACTGAATCATGTCCAACTACCCAAGAACTTCAGAGACTGTGAAACAGAATAAATATATTGAGCATATTTAACATTATTACTGGCTTCATAATCCACACATTAACCAGTTCTTAGCTTATGAATATGGCTTTTGCGATACTCTTATATACTAGTATTAACAAAATAGGATTTTGAACATAAGAAGAACTAGACATCTAAGTCTTCTAGGCAGATTTGAAATGCAAGATATTATAAGGAGCATGCACATGTAGATATCAAGTCAGCAAAGGTACACATTAACACCTGTTGTTACATGCATAAAAAAGTACATTTTTGTAGAAGAAATATCATAATTTCCCACATTTGCTTGAATATTTTTCTTTTTAAAGGGAATAAAATGGGATATCACAGCAAATACTAATACCCTGATAAGAGAGCCATCACACAGCGGAAAATAAGACTGTCTTGTGAATACTTTTTGTAGTCTTTATCATGACTGGAAATGCTTCTGAACCTTGAAATCCACAGGCTGCTGTTATTCATTCTCATAAAGAGGGGACAGCCTCTCCTGCTTTGATTTTTGAAAAATTCCTGTATTTTCATCCTCACAGGGATTATGAATAGTTGGTTTATGAAATACCCTTTCATCACCAAGGTGGAGAAATGATTTTTTCTGACATGACAAGGAAAGAAGGGTGCCATTTGCCTTGTCTCACATACTGATTTGATATGACAGAAGAAGCTGTTTGGACCCCTCTAGGTGTCAACACAAAAGTTATGTCAAGTGCTGGATAAACTATGTGAAAGGTTCTTGCTCTAAATTGGAAGGAAATAGTAAGAAGCTGAGCATTGTGCCTTTATTGAAGGGTACTTATATGTAAATGTGTAGCTGTATGTGCTGTAACTTCATTGTTGCTCATGCATTAATCTTTTGACTTTGCTCATAGACAATCTAATTTTACAGCTTTTGATGCTTTCTTTTATCAGCACTTTTTATTTGTCACTAGTGTGGCACTTTTTCTGAAATGGTTTTGGCTATGATCTTATGGCATAGACTTTGTCATGAGAAAGTCAAAAGAGAGCAAATGAGGAACCAGTACAGATCTGGATGTAACTGCTATCTTAGTTCTTGTACTGTAATGGAACAGACCAAACTCTTAACTTAGGAAACAAAAACCCAGCTCAGACTTAGAGATCTGGGTGCAGCTCTTACAGACCTAGCCCTGCAAAGCAGTTGCATTGGACAGTGCCAAGAGGATGAACATTCATCACTGCAGTTACATATTTCATGCAAAAAATTACATCACATTTCACAGGGTATAACCTTAAAAAAATTGAAACACTGTTAACGACAGTAATTAGCCTTTGAGAAAGAGCAAGGCCTATCAGATCAAAAGAAGCCACAGAAAATGCTTTGGCTATATGCTCATAGAAAACTCAATCCTTGAGGAAAGGACTTACCCCTACAACTAGTTCTTCCTCATCACCATATAACGCCATTAGCTCTTACTTGTTCATTTTTTAACCTATCTTCTTGTCCTATATAGGTAAAAGAAAAACATTGTTCTTCCTTACCAGAAGTTGCTACACAGCTTTATTACCTGCCATTCACTAAATAGAGGATTTTTGCTTGCATGGTAAAGTTTAGTGATACACTTAAATGTCTTTCTGAAGGAACCTGCTCAATTGGATTGTTTGTGACATTAGACTGATAATTGATAGGAGTTAAGAACATTTTAAAATTACTGAAGCAAATGCTGAAGATAAATTATAGGGGTTAAAACACATGTTTAAGTAATTTCTTGAACCTAGCTATGGAGAAAGGTGTTCATAAGTGACCCCTTAGTGACAAGATATGTTAAATAATTTTGAATTACCGTTTAAAATAAGACTGTCAAGAAGACTGTAAAAGCTGCTCCTAGAATCATCATAAACAAAGGGAGAAAAGAGAGAGAGGGGGAGGTAGCTAGGATAATTAAATGTCAGTGCTATGTCCTCTGAAAACTCTTACTAAGTTCAGCTTCTAGGATTCACTGCTTTTGTTTGGCAGTGGCCTCACAGTTTCCTAATTAAATCCTACCAATACATAGATATGCAATTCTGACTTAGTTATCTCTTCAAATCATACAGTACAACAATGGATCATGTAATAAAAAGCCTTTTTTGAAGGATGTGGAGCCCACAATTAGGCAGTTGGTCCACAAATGACCCAAGATGATCCAAAGGTGATGAAAAAGTAAAATATTAAGGTACCTATTTATTCTTAGCCAAATTCCATTCTATAAATAAGGGAAGTTACTTCACCTTTCTGCATTTTTGTCTTCTCTTCTAGTAGCCCATAAGTATTCAATTTCTGTTGCATTTGGGGGGGTAGGGGGAGGAGAAACAGCATCCTAGGTCAAGTTCGTACTTCATGAAACACGACAGGATTTGTCCTAGATGGGTTCCATACCTGCCTAAAAGCAATAAAAAAATCCATCCCAGAATGAGCTAAATATAAGAACATGCAGTATTTGAATATTCAGTCCCAAAGTAGCTCCACATTATAAAGAATATGCAAGTATCCCTCAGTACGCAGACAAATTTCTCTGTTGCAATAGTGACAGAATCTGACAAATTAGCCTTTGTTTGTGTTTTGATTATACTATTACCATATTATTCACTTTGGTTTTATCACAGTGTATATGATGGTTTTCAGAGGTTCCTGCCTGTCCACCTGTTCACATGTTCTGTCTTTAAGAAAAACTTAGATTAGTTTATTATTACTTTTTTTCCAAATATTTCCTAGTTTCTAGTCTCATGTCATTGTAACTATAATTGGAACTTTAAATGAAGACAGTTCCATGCCAGTATGCAATATATTGACTAAATGAAAAGAAGTAATTTATAAAAAATCAATGTAATGAATGCTAGACATGAGTTGTTATTAGGCATAATTCTAATTCTGTCAAGGGTATGCAATGATATTATACTTTATAAGCCCACTGACATTGTCAGCCTGAATGCTACTCTGCATCTGTTACTGCACTTTGATCTACCTTCTCCCTTCTGCCCCACTACATTCCCTGTGTATCTGGCTTCTGCCACAAAAGGGACTGTTCGTACTCCTTCATCTTCCACTATTAACCTGAGAATTTAATGATTTAGGAAACTTGCTTAATTACTGTTCTTTCATTGCCTCCTCCATTCATTATAATAAACAGTATATTGTATAGCCTGCATTTATAGTCATGAGGAGATTGAAGCTGTATAATTCAGTATGGTAAATTTTAATGATTTATACTGATGTGTGTTAATTAGATCAAATCAACCTTAGGAATATTTAAGTGAAGGAGGAAAGAATACCCATGCTCAAAGGTCTGCATCCCTTCTCCCCATACAACACTTCACTGAACTGATACACAGCATCACCACCAAAGCTTAATCATGTCCTCAGATGTATAGAAGTTGCTCCTATAAAACTGGCTGAAGATTTTAAGTGCAAATTTAAGTGTAAATGATGTATTTTGGAGGGGAGAAAAAGACCTTTGATAAACAATCATGTTTCTGTTAAGGTAACTCATGGATTTACTAAAAATAGATCTGTAACTTATTTCTGGAGGAGAAAAAAAAAATCAAATACAGTAGCAGCTAATTAAAAGCCGACAAAGAGACTTGCAACAAGGATCCTATTTAAGGTCTAGCTGTGTTCTCCTCCATGTGATCCCTCCACTAGACAGGATGCAGTTTTCTGGCTGCCAGCTCTTCTTGACTGGGAACATGAAGGGGATCTTCCTGAGCCCACTGATTCATCCTCAAGGATGAGTGAAGTCTAGACTGATGTACACTGTAGTGTGCTTGATCATCAAGATTAGACACCTGGTTGGAGTATAAGGTAGCTTCTTTTTGGGTTACATGCTCATGTAATCCTGCTGTGGAAACCATTGTGGGAAAAGACAAGAAGATGACTGCATGTGCCTCTTTTAACCCAGCATTGAGCCAAGACACAGATGCCACCCATGTTGACAGAGGCCTGCTTGGGAAAACGAAATCTGTGCTAGGGTTAATACTTTGGGATTAGCTTAAGTTAAGCAACACTAAGGTTTTGGAGTTCAGGTAGTATTTGCAAGAGATGCACTTAAGACTAAGCGAGCCAATTATTTTCTTACAACTGACGTTAAAAGAAGAAAGGTAAAGTCAAATTTGACTGAGAAAACCACAATTAAGCTATTTGATGGCAAACTTCTGACATAATATGCAGCAACCAAGGAACTTTGACAAACATCCACAGGTCTATGCAATAGCAGTAACACGATGGTATCAACAAACTTTGTGGTAAGGATGAAGGCAATACAGACTGTAGATTGCTCACATTCTGCAGTGATACCTGTCATAGTAACACCTGGAGCACAATGTGTTCCTCCTAATTGTGGTGCCACTACCTTGATTATGTCTTCGTGGATTTTTGTCACCACTTGAACTGAACTTTATATTCTAACAGATTCCTTTCTTTCTCCACCTACCTAAAAAAGTCGGTTTGATCTGAAAAGCCTGTTGGTGGGGCTCTGCATATGCTGTTTTCTATTTCTGAAAGAAACCATGAGAATTATTTTAATGAAAGAGAAAGCTCTGACATCAGAGCTTTTTTTTTTTTTTTTTCAGAATATGTTAAAATTCAAAACTTCTTATCACCCCATACAGAAAACATTTAATACTTCTGTGGTCGTTCTGCATTCTCATTTGCACAGAGACTGAGCAAGGTAAAAAAACATCCATCAGGTCAGTAAGATACATTATACCCTTCTAATATATGATTTAGGCTATCTATCAACCCCTATATAAACCTTGCTAGACAGTTTTAGTATGAAAACCTTGAACTTTACAATACAGCATTTATCACATCTTCTAAGTTAGCTCTCTGAAAATACAGGTGTATTGCTTTGCTTTATCACCTCTTCTCTCTCCAAACTGTTTTGGATTTTTCATGAAGTCTAGTGATATTCAAGCCCCAAGAGAGTCAGTATATCATGCTAGCCCAACAGAAGATCCACATTTAGCACTGAAGTAGTTCACGGAGAGTATTTGTGTGCTTGCAGATATTCTTTTACCTTATATGTACACATCCTGTACATTGTTAAACATATTTCATTAAATTATTCTCCATAAGTGATGGCACTTCACTAGAAGCATTTAATTTTTGTCAAGGAAAGGAGAGGAATTTATATTTCACATTCACCACAGTAAAACAAACAAGCTAAATATTAGTGAAGGAGCTGCAGTTCAATCCTACCTAATTTGATATAAAGTCTCCATTTCTTTTTATCAGAACTACAGGAGGAATGAGCTGTAATTGGTTTTGCAGAATTTGCATTTATTGTGAGAGACCTAAACAAAAATAATAAAACGAATCTCACATTTTCATTACTTCGTTAGTGTAAGGCTTTCTTAAATTAACAGAGAGTTTGTGAAGCACTTTAAAATGTACCCCTGGTAAAATGTTGTTAGAGGCTTATTTGCATATGTCAGGTCAACTAGTAGTGATTTACTTATAGCCACAACCAGACACAGCTCATTTGGCTCACTTTTGCTGTGGGGAGGTTTAAAAACCTCCTTGGCTAAAATTTATATTTCTCCTTCACAGATTCTCATATAACCAACACATTGTGTAAAAGAAACATTTAGTGAAATTAAATAAACTCTGGATTTGAAATATATAAAATCATGAATAATGGAAAAATGGCTCAATAGATCTCATAACACAAGAATCAAATTAAGGTACTAAATAACTTGATTGGGCAGCAGGTTTAAATGTTGTTAAGTAAAGCAGATTCTCTATAATGAATAATTAATCTTTGGAACACACTGCCACAGGACCCTGTGGAAACCAAAAGTTTAATACAGTTGAAAAAAAGATTAAATCATCTAATGGAATAAAAATCTACCTGAGGCCAGGAAGTGTGAGAATGCAAATGAGTCCTTCATCACCTAAACACAAATTTTTGGAATGTGAGAGTGTATATTATGGAAACACAACTGTGCTCTCACAGCTACTGTCAGGAGCTCGATACTTGTGCTGGAGAGTTTTGGTTTTAACAAGCATTGTCTTTTTTTTTTTTTTTTTTCCTCCATACTGGAAAAACTAGCCCATATTACCTCATTTAGATACTTCCTATATACCTCTATAATGGCTACAAATTAGTATTTCTCATGTAAATAGAATATTTAATCTTCCATTCTCCTTTCTTAAGCCTCAATACCAAGCTCACTGTCTATAGTGTGTTTTCTAGCAAAATTTCTAATTAATTGCTTATTTTGTTTTCTTTTCCTATTGAAATTTTACAGGCAAGTAATATAGGTAGCAATATTTTTATTATTTTCAAAGATAAATTAAGTTTTCAGATAACAGCAGGTTTTGATTTATTTGTATTTCAGATGGAAAGAAATATTGTTTAAAAGAAAGTTAAAAATAAAGAAAAAAAAAAGTGAAAGGATTCCCTTTTCATGCAAAATCACTAATAAGTGCATAACCACACTGTAAAATATTTCTCAGATGCAAAACTCAGGGAAGATGCTGTTCACAGTGTTTGTTGCTTTCTAACAAATAGCTCTTCCTGTGTCTTCCTGTGTCTGTGATCCAAGGAAATTACTATTGTTGAAGATATCAGGAAATATTCCTTTCAATCTGACTACGAAGGATTCACCTGACAATAATGTGTGTCCAGCTGGGAAACAGAGATTGAAGAAGTATATAGGAATAGAAGATTCCAAGAACGTGAAAGTGGATGGTGGTAACTTTTTCTTCTCAAGGAGTTTAATTAATATTGACTGTTAATGCAATTAAAATAAACAAACAAACAAGCAAACAAACAAACAAACAATTTGTATGTGCTGCCTTTCCTCTTTTTCTCGTAAGCATTTTTCCAGAATTTAAATGGCCCACTTTTTCTATTTCTCTTTCTCTTGCAGTCAGGAGAAAATAGGAACAAACACATGCACATGTGCAGCTGAACATCTTGAGCTTCTAACACTGTGAACAATGCTTCATCAGCAGTGCTCCTGGAAGGTAAAAGTGTAGTTTTCCATGAATAAAATAATTTAGATGCATCTTGAAATGTGAATCATGGGTGTAAAGACTCCTAAAATTTCCATGGGACATTAATTCTTTGGGGATGTTTATAGCAGCAGAGATAGCAGGGAATTTGATTGCACTGAGACATTCATTCAAGAAATTATCTAATCACATGGTTTTCAAGAAAACACCTGATAGTAACTAAAATATTAACTATATTCTTAAGCATTTTACTTGCTCATATGTTCGGATAATTTGCAGAACTTCTGACATCCCAGTTCTCATATTTATGATGGATGAAAAACGGGACATGTGAGCTTGCAGCCCACAAAGCCAACCATATCCTGGGCTGCATCAAAAGAAGCGTGGCCAGCAGCTTGTGGGAGGGGATTCTGCCCCTCTACTCCACTCTAGTAAGACCGCCCCTGGAGTACTGCATTCAGCTCTGGAGTACAAGAAAGACATGGACCTGTTGGAGCGGGTCCAGAGGCGGGCCACAAAAATGATCAGAGGGATGGAACAGCTCTCCTATGCACAAAGGCTGAGAAAATTGGGGTTGTTCAGCCTGGAGAAGAGAAGGCTTCAGGAAGAACTTGCTGTGGCCTTTAAATACTTAAAGGGGGCTTATAAGAAAGATGTCTACAGACATTTTAGTAGGGCCTGTTGTGATAGGACAAAGGGTAATGGTTTTAAACTAAAAGAGGGTAGATTTAGACTAGCTATAAGGAAGAATTTTTTTATGGTGAGCGTGGTGAAACACTGGAGGAGGCTTGCCAGAGAGGTGGTAGATGCTCCATCCCTGGAAACATTCAAGGTCAGGTTGAATGGGAGTCTGGGCAACCTGATCTAGTTGAAGATGTCCCTGCTTATTGCAGGGATGGTTGGACTAGATGACCTATAAATGTCCCTTCCAACCCAAACCATTCTATGATTCTATGATTCTATAGTTAAGTTCATAAACATCCTAGAATATCTCCTAATAATACACAGCAGTGGTATACTTCACCAGGATTATACCAAAATCTATTACAATTGTGCACCTATATATAGGACAATCATGTAGCCATGCAGCCTTTTTAGGCTTTTGCTACATTGCTTCATAGTTCTCACAGGGAAAATCTTTTCCTTACCTCCAACTGCTCTGGCCCTGCTCAGCTCACTGCCTGGCAGGGCAGCCTTCTCCCCAGAGCTGCCCCTGGCCCCACCAGCACCACTGCTAGGGCTGTGCTTGCCCTGAGTAGGACTGGACACTGCCCTTGCCTGAACTGTATGGGTCCCAGTCTCTACACACAGAAGCCTGTGAGAACTTGCTGGTGAAAACCAAGGCAAAGAAGGCACCGTTCGCCTTAGAATTAGCTGTGTCCATTGTCTCAAATCACCTTATGTTTTCCCTGTTCAGCTTTTTACCTTTAGTTCAGCCAGAAGATCTCTTCCCATTGCCCTTGAATTCCCTTGCCAATTTCAACTCTAGTTAGGCTTTGCCTTCCCTAACACCACTCCTGTAATCCCAGCCAGCATTTCTAAGTTTCTGTTTTGTCACCTGCCCCAGCTTCCACCTTCTATGTGCAGCTTTTTTTGAGTTGGAGCTCTATGAATTCCCCACTTAGCCATGCTGGTCTCCTGAGGTGTCAGCCTGAGTATGGGCGTGTTCTTCTCTCACCCTTGGAAAACATTACCCTTAAAGCTCTGCCAGCTACCTAAAGCTCCCTGGCCCTTCAGATATGCATCCCTTGGGATCCCACCTACCCGCTCCCTGAATAAGCCAATATCTGCTTGCCTGAAGTTCCAGGTCTGTGCTCTGCTACTCACATCCCTCACTGTGGGATCTCACACACCTCTATTTCATGGTCACTGCAACCAGAGCTGCCAGTGATTGTTACCTCCTGTCCTGTTCCTCCTTCTTAGTGGACAGCAGATCCAATTGTGTGTCAGCCTGGTTGATCTGTCCAGGACCTGTTCTAAGCAGTTATCTCTGACACCCCCCCCAAAATCTCCTTGACAGCTTGTGTCCCACCACAATGCCCAACCAGAAGATGTCAGGAAGGTGGGAAGGTGAAACCTCGAAGACAGCTGGTGTTGGTGACCCAGAGACTTATTCAGGTTGTTGAAGTTGGTCCACTACTCATCCCTGACCAGGTGGTTGGTAACACGCTCCCACCATGGTGTCATCTGTCTCACTGTCTCATCCTCTGACCCTGACCTCCAGCTCTCACCACATCACCAGTCCCATAAAGAAGCCCTGGGTGTCTGAGCTACTCCATCACACTAAGGACCAACCTGTGCTCTTCCTCCCTGCCCACCTGTACTGAAGAGGTTGTACCCATCCACCGCTCTCCCTAGTTTTGCAAGCTGTCTCACCATGTCTCAATTTTCACATCAACTCTCCAATAGCAGTCTCCATCCATTGAGTGCTAGTGAGTGTCAGGACATGTACCTTTCTAGGTGCTTTGGAAAGAAATGGGACAATTCGGGGAACTAGCATGTGTCAATGAAACATGGAGCCTTTTGGTGTAACAGTGGGATGCTATTTGCTTTCTAGGTTGAGGCAAAACCTATTTTTCTTGTATTTGATTTGCCTGGGCTATGTGACCATACTCCCAGGGCCTTCAGAGGATGTCAAGTCAATTTTAATGCTTTTGGATTGCAAACACTGTGTGAATGTTCTGAAGTTCCTCCTTCTCAAAGAACAGAGTTAATATTTGTAACAACTACACACACAGGTTAAAAACTTTAAGGGAACATAATTTTTCAGGTAAATATATTGCTTCTTTTAGAAGATATAGAAGCTTTCAGGTAACAAAAGTATCCAGATGATACATGGTACACCATGGAAAGTACCAAGACCATTTAATGAGTGTTATGTTTGTCAGTCCATAATGAGTAGTTTCAAATATAATTTTTAGCACGGTCACTCTCAGGTAATGGTAGTTTCAGGAAGTAACATTACAGTACTGAAAATAATTTAAATGGGTGTCAGAGTCTTCTGAGTAGCTGTCTGATGTGTGTTTTGAAGAAGACGCAGCTTGCAAGTAATAAATGCCCATCCTACCTCTCTTCCTTTGTTACCTTATCTTTTATTACTTCTTTTTTTTTTTCTTAAAAGCCGCTAATTAGCATCATTTTTGCTGCTGGGGTCAATGTGTTGGTGTTTAGAGGGTTGGTATTTTGAATGAGGATGTCTGCTATTTTTGCTTTGCCACTTATCTGCTAAATGATTTTGATATCTCATTGCAACGCTTCGTATGTCTCTATGCCTGCCTAACATATTAAAGAAGGAGATTTTTTTTCTGAAGTCCTTAAATGATTGACATGCCCAAGTGAAGTTTTTCAAAAGCATGGTAAGCTCCTACAGCCTAACTGTCACTGAAAGTAATAGGAGCAAACCAGCAATTTTTCTTCTCAGTTGCAAGTACTCATGATGGCATCTTATACATATGTGTGGATGCTGCTGCTGTTCATTAATTCCAAGCAAACAGTAGCTTTTGCCACTGTCTTCTTCTGAAAAGAATTAAGTCAGAGTGTGTTCCTGTTAAAAGTGCTCCCCTTTCTGAGAGATTTTATGGAATTTTCCAGGAAAAGAATTATCAAATTAAAGACAAAGATAAACTGGATCAAAACATGAGTTCCTGAACTTAGTATCTATGAATCACCAGCATTAGATGTTGCAGAAAACAATAAATAACTAATTTGAAAATCATGGGAATGAACTATCCTCTTTATTTAGGTATGTTTTATAAATTCTACCTGCATCATCCAGGCACAAAAAGGTTTGTCCATTATTTCCTTTTGTGTTTCTGAATAAAACAACATGCTTAATGATGTCCAGGATTTGAGGAGAGTATAATTCTCTAGGCAGGACCATCTGTGTGTTCGTACACCTCTCCGTAATGTGTAAAAGTGCTGCAATTCTGCAGGTGACCTCAGCAATAACAGAACCTAAAACATTAAGAGCAACAGTCTTGGTGCTCCAGGGCATTATTTTGTAAAGCAAACAGGGCAATGGTTATGTGCTAGCTACTGTTGTTACACACTGTGCAATACTTAGTCAATATTTTAAGGGTGCCCAAGAGATGTGGGAACCTTCCCATATAGGTATTGTCTAGATTTGAAACACATCTGCGTATCATATAGTATTTCTCTTTGAAAGTAATATTTGTATGAACACACAAGGACTGGTCCATGATATGTGGAAATTATTGACGTCAATCAATGCAAGGTCAGCTGAATAATTTCCTGGACTGTAACACCTTCCACAGGTCCTTTCTATGTTGCCCTTAAATAAAAAAACCCTCATTAAATAGATAACTAGTCACTCAGGCATGCATTTCCTCATTTACCTATCTCTTTGGGCACAGAAAATATGTAAACAGAAGTTGCTTTTTTTTAACCAATCTAGTACTTTTATTAGAGATGTGTGCTAAATGTCATAATAGTTATAATTTATCAGAGTAAACATCTGGACATAAGCCACAGAAATCTTGGGTTCAAAACAAGTACCATAAATTAACTCTTGAGACTAGGATATTAAATCTTCTGAGGGCCTTGCCTGAATTTCAAACAAGGTCAGGAAGTTAGCACTGATTTCTTGGACAGATTTCAGCCTTTTGATTCTTCTCTTTCTTTTTTTTTTCTCTTTTAAGTCTCCCAATACAACATTAAATAACTTGGCAATATTACTATTTGGAAGAACACAGGGCATGCTGTAGTCAATCACAATGTGTGTGTTTGCCTACCTAATTGAAGGTTATTTCCCGTGAATATTTGCTGCAGGCGTATTGTCTCCTCCTTTTCATTCCTGCTCCCACCTGCAGCAGTAATATCCTGATGAGTAAATAAAGAGAGAAGATTATTCAGTTCTTGCAAGAAATTTCTGTGGAGACCAGCAGGTTATAAAACAGTAATATGTAAACAGCCCAAAGCATATATAGAATTTTTTTAAGCTTAATGGAATTACAAAATATCAGTTGCTTGCAAAGAGGGATCTTCCTTTGCATGGGGCAATCTAGGAAGAAAAAATTTGTCCTGATATCTTAGTCAGACTGTCAGGATGTTTTTTTGAGTCTATATTAAAAAGCTTTCACGTAGCTTCTTGATGGAATCCAAACTATAGTGCAATCTACAATAGAAATTTTAGTCTGGAAAAGGTAACATGCAAGGAAGAGTAAGGAACAATTGACTGTGTCATACCTCTCAAGAAGAATCGTAACTATTTTAATAGTGTATAACAATCTCTGCTGTTTTTCCATTTTCTTATTAACTCCATAACTCACCACCAATGTCATAACCTACATGAATCATGAAGGGATGATTGCAGCTTGCAGGAAGGAAGAGTTTGTAAGTACCACAGCTCTCGCTTGGTACAAATTGGTCTTGAACCTGATACCTAAGTAGCTGATTTGTTAAGGAACTAGTGAAGGTCAAAGTCAACCTGAAAGTTTGAAGAAGAAAAGAGACTTTAGAGATTGACCTACACAAAGTTTTTAACTTGACAAGAGCATGCTCCCTCTGATGTACATGCATGCTTATTTCTACAAGCTATCCCTCTGCTTGGCTGCAGCCCTGAAAGTGCCCTGATTTTGATTAAGACTAAAAACATACAGTACAGTTTAAACATACAGTTTAAAAATTAAACCTGTACAAGTGCAGAAAGCAGCTGAGATGTTCAAAAGTTTGTGACATCCAGGATGTAACCTCCAGGTTGAAATGCAGATTTGAATATGACAAGGGGATAACACATTTCTCTGGCAGACCAGTTCACACATGTTCCATCTTTGTAAGATTACTTTAGCTTTCTTGCATGTTTCAGTTGTATGAGTCATGTCTGATAAAAACAAAAAATACAGAAGCCAAGAAAAAGAATTTTGAATTAACAATGGGTAGTCACTGTGCTGGTGCTAGTATTGCAGTGCTTTTGCTCAAAGGGAGAAATTAAATGTGTGATTCAGAATCCTCTAGGCACAATCCTTTAGATTACCTTCTTTGATATTCAGGAGAAGATGATCTCCTCAGGGGGTGCTGAAGCCTGGAAGCGTATTTTCATAATTTCATACAAGGACAAATGAATAGCCACCCTGGTTCAGGTCAATGTAGTGTCCCTATCCAATGTCAGGGAAGGTTTCAATATGATCCCAAAAGTGAGATTAAGACACAAACAAGATCAAATGCCGTATACCCCAAAGAGCTTTTATTATCAAAAGCATCAAAAGCAGAAAATAGTAGCGATAGCATAGAATGGAAGAAAAGGCAGAAGTCAAGCAAGCAGTCAGGATAGAGTTGCAAGGATAGTCACCACCATGGATCCAGCGGCGTCCTGTTGGTCCTCAGTCTTCAATTCTTCAGTGGTGGGTGCACACCACAGCTTGTCTCCACGATTCTTTACAGGGCATATTTCGATGATGTATGCACATACGTACTGTTCATGCACTGTTCACGCACTGCAGGTGTCATCTATCACATGACCTTTGCATGATCAACACCAGAAACCAGTACCTTGTCTCAAAGACTGCAGTTTCCATGAGAATGGTAGCCTCCACATCCCGGCACGTTTCGTCGGCTCTGGCCTGTCTCCTCCCCTGGAGGCCTCAGTGGCCTGATAATCATCCTTATGGGCAGAGGAGTGTCCTGCTTAAACAAGCCATCTCTGGGATAAATCACAGCAAGCAATCCTTGGGATGAATAATTTGAGATAACAATTCAGTTTCTCACAAGTAGTCCTATGCAAATGTTTAGGAAAAGAAAGAGCAGAGCATGTGTGTGTACCTCTCAAAAACATTTTCCTTGTTTTTTCTACTTTTAACACAGGGGCTTCCTTAGTTAGATCTGGTTTCAATTCTAAGTCCTTTCCCATTTTGCCTGTGAACCCATGTAAACATTTTGCATCTACACTTTCTTTTGACAAGGAGTTCTGTAGGTCTATTGCCCATTATGTGTTGAATCACCTAATCTGGTTGGGTTTTGCTTGGCTGCTACTACTTCCATCCGTGGTCCCTAGTTCCTACACCAGAAGAATCCATCAACAGTTGACCTATTTTTCTACCATCTCTGTAACACTAGATTTTGTAGAATTATGTTTACAAAAGAACAAACTTCCTAAATTCGGGGATTTTTTTTTTTAATTGGTCCTTAAGTTTTAAGTGGTTTTTAGTATTCCATAGGATGGACAGATGCACACACAGGCACATACGCAAGCACAAAAATTTGTTGTTGACCAGGATCATGTTACACCCTCCAATGTTTGAAATAAGCAGAAGACTACCATAAGGAAATGTCCTGTCATAGATGCAAACATTGTTTATTAGCTGCTTATTAGTTGTTCTTAAAGACATTTGGAAGCACTTGTAGTTAGTATCCATTAATTTACATACGAGTAAAAAACCTTGAAATCTCTGATATCCTCATCATCTTGCTTCATTTCCAGTGCTAGTTCACAAGCAAGAAAAACTAAAACAGAACTGGAATTTAATGTCTACTACAAAAGCAAAATAAAAAACTGTTTTTGCTTCTGAAACTGGCTTCCAGGTAATGGTTCTGCCTTGCCTGTGTGACAAGAAATTTCCTTAGCTACAAGAGAGGACAGAGGGAATCATTTTTAGAAGGAATGTAGCTAACATGAGAATGTTTCTAAGTTTTTGTATGTCTACTGAGAGGTTTTTGTAATGTCATATGAAATCACAGAATATTAACCTGGTTGTGATTATGTCTTTAATGTGTCCTTCATCAGTATTTCAGTAAGTATTTCACATATCAGTGACTTCTTGGACTTTATCAATGCTGAAGTGGCTAATAATAATAATAAAGTGGCTAATAATAATTGTATAATCTCCTATTTCAATGAAAGTGTTGCTTTCAAGATGTAGTGTGAGGTGGTGGACAGACAGTGGTCTTTATCAAGAAAATTTGTACTTGTTTACCTAATAATTGCACACCTTGTATCTGTACCTATACCATGAATAAAGATTGGCAATACAGTTTTTGTGTCTGAGACAGTAGTTCTACATAAGCAAACTCTGACAGCGGTAATATTGGATGTGTCACTCAGTATGATTAACTGACCACCAAAATAGGTTCTTGCAGTGTCACTCCACTAGCTTTAAATTCTCCCACCCTTTTGTTTGCTAAGTAATGCTTTAGTATTGCTTTCATTTTGTTGATTTGTTCTTCTTGTGGTGATCCATTTCAAAATGTTTATATGGTTTATAGGCCAAGAGTTAGTCACCGTTATTACAGAAGACTTTGTTCTAGTTATGCCAAAACCTGCAGATTCTGTGTATGTGTGAGAAAGTATATTACAAAAGCTTTGCCTTTAAAAGTTTCACCTGGCAATGTTAGCAGATCTGTATTATTACCTCAGACGTAACTGCAAGATTGGATCCAAAATATCGTTGTTTCAGCTAATGTCTGCAATTACACTAGCTACAGTACTTCTCTACTATGTTTGTAGACGTTTATTATTAGTTGATCCCACAAAATTCTCCTGTACAAGTTAAGTTTCTGTGTGCTGTAACAGCACTGTAAATAAATCCTACCAGCAAGAATATGTGTTCACAGTGAAATTTTTAAAGCATTGTCTCATTGATAACATTTGTCAAATTAATAAATGACTGCTGAAGATTTCAGATTTGATAAAGTTATGGAGAGTATGGGAGATTCATTATTAGAATGGAGCAATTTATATATATTTAATTTATAAAGCCTCATTTATGGTAGCAATGAAAACTTATCTATGACATCAATGTAGAATCTAAACAGACTTAAATTGTGTTTACTGACTTACATTTCTATTTCTCATAAAACAGTAAAATACTAGTCATTATCTAACATTTGATCATGTTCTGTGGCTCTGAGGTTTTTAAGTGGACTTTCAAAAACAGATTACTGTCTACTTTTATTTTCTTGTTCTTTACTCTAGGACTACTAAAGTCAGAATCACTGTTTTGCACACTGGCAGTCAAATAACAATTTATTTTATCTGTCTTTTCCTAGCTCTGCAAGAGAATATGGATCATCTGTATCACCACCAAAACTAAAAATGATCCTCCAAACCCCACTTTGTGCTTAAAAACATAGCTAGTACTAGTAATGTCGAAGGAGATATAGTCTTACACTAAGATTTCATGTACTATTGATCTTTTCATGATAGTGTTTAACCTACCAATACATTCTAAATGCAAACTTTTCCTGATAAATAGGGCATGAATTATTGAACTTAAATAGTCGTTCTTACCTTAATGAGTTTTGTGATTTGAAGTCTCTCTCAGTTCTTGTCTGTGGGACATTTTCATCAACAGTGGAATGCAAGCAGGGTCAGGCTTTGCTATTCTTCCTCTATGTTGGATGCACTAATGACCTTGTTACACTTGTTCTAGGATGGTTGTACAAAAGACAGATGGGCATCCATTTGCAGTATGACTTGCCTCATAATTTGTCATTTTAATTAAAAAAAAAAAAAAGAAGAAGAGGGATAAAAGTATATTGGTAACGTTGTTGTGACAGCCTAGTATGTGACATTGTGACCAACCTTGTACAACAGTTTAGGTCTGGAAATTTGGAAATGGAATTGGAAGGTTGCTCTACTAGCCTGGGATTCAATTAAAAGTTGACAAGGTTATTTTTTGTTGGTGGTGTTAATTGATTTTTCACAGTCTTGCAGTTCTCTCAGCTATTTTGTGAGACTAGAAATATTTCTTCTTATATACTTGGTAGTTAGAATCAAATAGCTATAAAAACCTCACCAGCTTTCCTTTTTAACCTTTTTCTAGCTAAGTTACAATACAAAGCTTGTAAACATGAATCTTAAAAAATTAAAAGGCCAGAGGCAAATGAAAAATAACTCCTCTGATTACTTTTTAAGCAAAAGATAGGATTTTTGGATAATTTTGGATTTTTTTTTTTTTTTAAATGCTGTGGTCTGGCATTTATATTACAAATTTTGTCTCTCTGACAACCTCATCAGATGACTCGCCAGACTTTTTTCTTTGTCAGTGACATAGACTTCTTAATGTCCTTTGGGTAAAGCACTACAGGTTTCCCAATACGATATTCTGATAGCAATTATTCATCTGGCTTCTTTGAACTATTGTCTTTTATAGCTTAGAGAATGTACCTATCTACTGGAAAATCCATATGTATACAAATCTTTATGCGTATTTTTCCTATGGTTCTAGAAAGTAGCAAAGTTTCTAATTAATTAATTAATTGTCCACTTTTATGGATAACTAAAAACCAAAATCAGAATGATTTGTTAGATATATGCTTCCTGTTTAAAATACCAAAGAAAGGGGGATCTTAGGTAGTAGCATGAGCAATCTAACAATGGGAAGATTTTTCTCATAAAGTTTGTATAGATGAATGCAGGAGCTGGCCAGGGTCAGAAGACCTACAGTCCTTTAAATGAAAACATTTAAAAGTTAAAGATTTTTAAATGTTGCCATGACTTTTTACTAAAATAATATTTGCTGATCCCATTTAATCTATAGCCTGATTCCAAAGGCAGAGCATTTCTACTATAATGCACTGGTACACAGAGTCCACAAAGTAGTAATTCCTTTGACAGAAAGCTAAACAAGGAGTATTTGCCTTGAGAAATGGAGTAGTCTACTTCATCCAGGAAAGCCAGTCTGCAACACTCAGACAGTTTCCAAAGCAGGATATTTTTGCCTTAGCATGTCAGTAAATTAAATAAGGAAAATCAACATATTTTAAAAGCTTCAGAAGGAAGAGATAACTGTGGTGATCAGTCTAAAGAGCAGAAGCAAGCACTGCCAGCAGATAAGAACCATATGCGAGCAGTGACTCTGCAAGTAGTGCGTGAATGGTTTTTAGCCATTCAGAACCAGAAGAAAGTTAAATCCACTTCCCTGAAGGCTCATTAAAGTACATCTGTGCTTAGGGCAGTTCAGTAATTATGTGAAAGGAATAATTTCTGTGATTATAAAACAAAATGGCCACCTACAAACTTCTGGCATTAGAGTTGAAGGAAGAACACAGCCAAGGGGAAGAAACTGGATGTACTGAAGAAAAAAATCTCCTTTAGGTTATGAAATTTTACTGGCCAGTAATCACTAGTATAAGAAAAGTAACTAGTGTGGGTTTGCTTTATTTTATTTTGTAATATAATTGGCAATTAAAGTTCTGTTTTAATCTTCTTTCCTCTTTTTTTCCCCATTTTTCCATATCAGAATAGAGCACCTCAATCCCATTCATATTCTACATTCCTGTACATAATATGTGGAAAATTACATGATCTATTAAAAACTGTACAAATTGTATTCTGTGGCTACATTTCCAGTTACTCTGAAGGGAATTACAAAATTAGTTCGAACAAGGTAGATTATTTCTACTTTATCATGCTTTTTCTTCCTTGCACTTCTCATTTGGTTTAGTGATTCAAGAGAGAAGGCAAACACAAATTGTTCCTAACCAGTTCATCAATTCTGTCCCTGCTGCTAATCGCACAATTACTGCATTATGCAGGAATTACCTTCTAGTTTCAGGTTCATTGCTACCTCAGATTGTTACAGATTTCAGGGTTAGCAAGAAAGACTTCTGGTAAAAAGTGATCTCTTTGCTGTAGCTGTTATGGCAGAAATTGGGTATCTCTAAAAGTAAGGAAGATTTTATATTGGTATACTACCAATATTTATTTTGGTGTAATACCAAAAGCTTTTCCATCTGAACCTTGTCTGACAACAGAAAGACATACTTCATAGTGACACCCAGATAAACAGATACAACACTAACAATCATTTTCTATTTTGTTTTTTTTTCTTTTAATCACTGTCAGAGAGATCTGTTTTGCTACTGTATTAGCAAAACCTCCTGTTGAAGGCTAGACTTCTACTCTAGAGAACCTCACCCATCCTGCTGCTCAAGTTAGAGAATATCCTCTGACCACCTGGGAGAAAGACAGAGCCTGAACGATACCCATCACTGTTGTGCCTCAAGAGGCAAGAGTCCTTCCACAGGCTTCTTTGTTAACGGTTGTCTTCTGCAGGTTTTACGTGCAAGGAATAAAGTAATCTCGGAAGTTGTGATATGATGTTAATGGTATCATATTTTATACTGCTCCTCACCTAAACTTATTGCTTTGAATTTAGGAGGACATAAAGTAAAACCAATTAAAGATAATGCACTTTTTATTATTTTATGCACTTTAATAGTATTTGAAGACCTTTGCCAAGATTTTGTTATGTCTTATGCAAATGTATAAAGTTGGTCTATGCCCTAAAGAACTCACATTCTATAAAACAAAACCAGGGCTAGTAAGTGTTATTAACCTTATTTTACAGCTGAGGATACTCAGATTGAAGAAACCAAAATAAAATCCCAAAGTCACATGGAAAATTCTGAAATGGGCGGGAATGAAACGCAGATCTGCATGTGAATGAGCTACTTAAAGCACATGTGCTCCTTGGGTCAATCTTGAAGGAAGCCTGTTGACAGAATTTTCCTCTACAGAACAAGTTGTTTAATAGCTGAATAGTTGGACATAAGACTTTTAAAAGTGGAATGAAAACTTACACTGGGATATGGAAACAGCTATTGACTGACAGGACAACTTTTTTTACTTTTTTGCTCATTTCTGGGTATACCCATTGAAAAGTTAAATTGACACTGCGGTCTGCAACACCTTTCCTTACTGTTCTTCCTGTTGCAAGGTCCTGCTGAGTTCACCAGCCCTGCCGTAACCTACAAACAAACCTATAGGAGCACATACTTAAACAGCATCAACAGCACTTGCTGTTTCTCATCAGGTCTTTTAGTATTTAGCTTTGCAAAATCTCTTCTTATCATTGCAACATATTTGAGGCAAAGTGAAATGTCAGCCACAAAGCAAACATAGTGACAGCTCAAATTGTGGGTTGGGTTCAGAAAAATGTGGTCTAGCTGATTTTCCCTCTTGAAATATTAAATTATATTCAAACTAAATATTACATGCAAATATGTATTTATATAAATACACACATAACAATCTTAAGAAACGCAGTTTGTTTTACAACAATTAGCAACTAAGTGCAGTGTATTTCATTTAAAGATGTTAAGAGTACATGAAAGCCAAGTGTGATAGTAATTAAATTTGGTAATAAAAGTGCAATGTCCTCACAGATTTTCTTCATCTAACTTTCGCTGATTTCAGTGGGTTGTAGGTGTATTTTTTTCTCCTAAAGCAAGCAAGATGGTATAGGAATCTGAAAAAGTAACCTGTTTAATCAAAATAACATAAAATGCTGGTTTGCCTCAAATATGGCCTCAGTGAGAAAACAAAGTACACAGTTAAGCAATTTCCTACCTAAGCTAGCATTTAATTTTGTCATTCATTTTAATGGGGTTTAGATGTGTAACTAAAGAATAGTACATGCTTGAAAAATGTTTTTCTGAGTTACACTGAAAGCAAATATCATTGGATGGGTTTCTCTGAGGTAAGCTGTTGTAGATCCATTTAACTTTTTTTAGTTTAAGAGGTGAAATCAAGTGTGTAATTTTCTTGTTAACTGCAGTGATACATTTATATTGAAATATTTAGGAGAAGAGTTATCTGAATAATTTGAAACAACAGACAGATCAAAATTCAGTCTTGCATTTCATTATTAATTAATCATAAAACTCTCAAAGTACTAGTAAATAGTCATATAAATAAATTAATAGAATGAAATAAATAAAGTGTTATGTGGTAGTCTTTGATGAGGTAGCAAATTGCAGTTAATACAGAATCTGTTCTTTGTTTTGGATCCTCACAGAAAGAAGGGTAAGAAGGAAGAAATCAAGACTTTAATAAAATAAATTTAATTTTTTATTGGACCCTTTTCTTTGTCTTCTTACTTTACCATTTTTCCTACCATTGCTACCAAGAATGGTGACAACATGTGCTGGTTTTGACTGGGATACAGTTAATCTTCTTCATAGTAGCTAGCATGGGGCTGTGTTTTGGATTTGTGCTGAAAACAGTGTTGATAACACAGGGATGTTTTCCTTGTTGCAGAGCAGTGCTTACGCAGCGTCAAAGCCTCTTCTGTTTCTCATACCAGCCCACGAGCAAGCAAGCTTGGGGTGCACAAGAAGTCTGGGGGTGACACAGCTGGGACAGCTGACCCCAACTGACCAAAGGGATATTCCTGACCATAGGATGTCATGCTCAGCAATAAACTGGGGGAAGGTTGGCTGGGGGGCCACTGCTTGGGGAATGGCTGAACATTGGTCAGTTGGTGTTGAGCAATTGTTTTCATTTGCATCACTTGCCTTTCTTGGGTTTTAGTTCTCTCTCTGTTTTTTTTCCTTCTCATTATTATTATTGCTATTATTGTTGTTTTTATTATTACTTTATTCTATTTCAATTATTAAACTGTCTTTTTCTCAACCCATGAGTTTTCTCACTTCTACCCTTCTGATTCTCTCTCCCTATCCAACTGGGGGGGAGTCAGCAAGGAGCTGTGTGGTGCTTAGTTGCCAGCTGGGGTTAAACCGCAACACACCACTAATATTAAAGAAGAGAGTGTATTATATAGAAAAAAAAATAGGAATGGCTCTTTTTAAAACAAGCATCCATAACCAGAGTAAACTTCTCAATAAAGTGTTACTAAAGTGGCAGAAAGGAACAGATCTTTTTGCTTTTTAATTCTGAAAGTATTTCCTGCTCTTTCTTGTTGCTGTTTTAACCGATAGGTAAGACCCCAAGCATAACCTTGAAAAAAATAAGAAACATGGGAATTGAAAGTCTGCCTTGGTTAACTTTCTTTTCCAATAGCTGATATAGCCGAGCCATGCGACCAGCCAAAGATTTTATATGGCACAGTATGATACAAATATGGAGTGGAAAACAAATCCACTGTAGTCCAACAGAGGGGCTGTTAACAGCTGTGCAGCTGAAAGTAAGGGGGAGGGGGGTTGCAAAAATTTCCAAATCTTGAGAGAAAAGCAAATGTTGGATAGACATTAATTCTTGTAGATGCTTCCAGCATGCACACCACAACAGAAAGTCTTGAAATTAAAATAAATAAATAAAGCAAGCAAACACTTATTTTCAAACAAAACCACAGTGGGGAAGTAATTACATTAAATAGTAACTGTGGGTTCCAAACAAAGATATATAGGATTAATCACATAATTTCCTGTGCAATTGATATGGATTGCAGGCAGCAATAAGACAGAACTAAAGAAGTGATTCAATGACAATGCCACAATCCTTTCACTGGCTAATTGCTAGAAGAGAGTTTAATCTCATATTAGAGAAGCTCAAATATTCCTTCAATGTGAAGACAGCATTGTAGCCTTGATTGTCATAGTCCACCCAGCGAATTCATAGACACACTTTCTTTCTCTATGGTTAGATGGAAGGCAAATCCCATGTCATGATACCATGAGATCAGAGAATGGGAAGAAATTTTCTTAGAGAAGAACAAAGATATTGCTATTACAGAAGAAAACCTGTCTTTAGTCTACAAGTATAAACTCTGAAGATTTTATCTAGTAGTTTATGAAAAGTGTTTAGAATCTGAGACCTATCATTTCATTATAAAATGTACATTGCTTAGGAGCTGATAATGAGCAGTAGAATCTTTTGATAATGACCCAAATCCATATGAAACTGGCAAAAGTCCATGATGTTGTTACTCCTTCTGTTTTAGCAGATTTTCTGGTGTTTCTAATCTAATCTGGTACTGATCACCATTATTGACACTAATGGATTGTTTTGTTTAGACATATATAAATAAATGGGCATGGAAAGGGACAGGAAGTTTATTCTTGCTGAGTCAAGAAGAACATTTCTCATATATACTCAGTGTGCAGTGAAGCCCTGGAAAATCAGAGATACAGAATCCAAGTAGGTATCCAGTGTACATATTCCTCAGAGCATCTCACTGCAGCAGCAATAACCAAGCTAGCTAGTTTAAAAATAGCCTTATAATGTGTGCATAAGCTATAGTTACCACAGTAGCTTCTTGTAGACAAACCTCATTTCTTTATATCTGCAGAATCCTCTTTCTCATTTAAACATACAATACACCAGAAAAGCTAAAATCTTATTTCTTTCTCAAAATCTAGATCTATAAGTCTGTGTAACTTGTATATACCTGTTTAATTTTTATCAGCCTTTTCATTCTTCCCCTATAACTGTTGTGAAATTTCTTTTACCCTGTTTGACTTTGGCAAAACATGAACAATTTTCCAACCTTCTAGAGCTTCCTTGGGAGCTGAAGATCTATTGAAATTAACCAAATGGATGTTCTCTAAGCCAACCCTTAAGTACAAATTAGCAAAGCTTGTTTGTGCATAAAAAAGCTGAAAGTATGTTTTGTATATTTGTGTCATATTCCAATTTCTGTGGCATTTGAGTTATCACTGATTCTTTTGGCTATCATTGTTTAGTACACAGACATGCTTCACATGTTTTACAACCTATAAAGTAAATTAATCATTCTGTGAAGTACATGAAATTTAAAGTGGTAATTTTATTGCATAATTCCACATGTTTTTAATATGGAATAACTAAGGAAAATACCAGAGTTTTTGTACAGGAGTCTAAGAAGTTCAAGTTTGCTTTTATATATATTTTTTTTTTCTCTTTTTAGAAAGACCCTCTCTTTAGCAAATTGCTTGACCCTTTCCCATATACTCTCACCAATATTTTTAAGACTATGTCTTTTACTCTGAGGTCTGTTCAAATGCTGACGATGCTAGAGACAGCAAATCCATTAAAAACTCCTGGAATGCAGTCACTCTGTATGATCCAGGTAAGAAATATTTATTTCTTTTATCCTACTGAGGCTTTAAAATTTTGCTGTGTGAGAGGAGGGAAATGAAGCCTTGCAGCCCAACAACAAATTTAAAGAGCCACGTGTGACTCTGAAAGTCTTTGAGGTAAATAATTTCCAATCACTAAAGGAATTAAAAATTATGAGGAGAAATGGAAGGATTGTGTTGTGGAGGATAATAATGAAGTACCTCACCTTGAAATATCATACAGTATGGGCAACCTAACCTGCACTGTAGGATTAGTGACATAGGGATTCATTTTATAAACAGAATAACATCACTGTTCACTTGCTATTATCACCTACAATCTGTTGCCTACTGCAAAATATAAGTTGGGCATGCCTTTCATCTGCTTGATTTTCCAACAAATCGAGGCTGGCCTTTTATTTAGCAGCTTTCTCAAAGCAATAGAGGTTAGTCAAAGCAAATGGAGATATTCAGTTTTTTGATCAGTGAGTGCTCACTTTGAGACATCTGAAAGGATTCAAAGCACCTGTCTTTAAAAAATTTGAGTATTAGATGTCTTAAATTTACCATCCTTCTTCCTCCTATCTAAAATCACAGCTGGATTGTGAAAATCCCCAGTTATCAAAACACTTCTTAATAAATTTTGGAAGTTATAATTCACAGAAATTAAGATTTGTGTTTGTTAAAAAAATACATTAACTAAAGGAGTATCAGACAACAGCAGGACGTTAACAATGAGTGTCTTTTAGTTTTAATGTCATTTTATAACTGGAGGTAACCATAAAAGTCAGTAGAAATGTACTGTTACAAATGAAAACATAATTGATCTCTATGTGTTTTAGTGATATTTTAGTGATGCAGGTTAGGGAGCTCATTTGAATTAATTTTTAGAACTTTAAAAAAAACCATCTCACTAGCAAAAATAAAATGAAATATTTCTGAAAGGCTGGCCACATATTCTAAAGCATAGATAGTCACAACAAACAGAAATTCAGATCCATTCAGTAATATAGGACTGAGGGAACTAATGAATATTTACTTCTTTCTGGTCAAGATTATGCCATGACTATACACACGTATTATATTCATTTTTTTACATTTTTGTGATTTTTTGTTAAACTTAAGTGGAACATTGACACATATTGTCATTCTTCAGACAACAGACTTATTTATCTTGCCTATCTTATGTATCTTATTCACAATGTTACCTGTACTACTAGTGAACTGTGCTGGGATACCTGCTCAGTTTATAGCTACAACTGCAGTGTCATGAACATGTGTATGTAATTCAGATAGATCTTGGATTTCTGTGTCAACAGAATGGCACCTTGTCAGTGAATATTGCAGTATCATTAAAATAATTGCAAAAAAACCACTAAACCATCCTCTTTTTTCAGTCTGAAAAGGGAGAGGAAAAAAAAAGAGTGAGGGAAAGGAGGACCGTGTTAATATAAGAGACACCTGCACTGATTCCTTCAGGTTTGTGTTCTCCTAGGTAAGTAAAAAGAACAAGAGTATCGTATACAGGATCTTCATATCACACACAATAGGGATACTCTTTCTGACACCCCTCTGTTGGGCTTCCTTGCTTTCTAGTGCTAAGCCATCAGCACACTTCTGTATCCACAGCTAAGAAACAGAGAGATGAGGGAATTCAACAATCTTACGACTGCTTACACATCTTCTAACCTTGGAAAGGAATAAGGAGACAACATAGACAAAACACAGAAATGCAGGATTCAGCTTAAAAACAGGTACACTGATCCTTTTAGTAGTCTTCCTCTTCTTTTTTTTCGAAAGAGCTTAAGTAAACTATGGAGTGTCAGCATTAATTCCTAACTTCGTATGTCTAAGATGTTTAGTTGGGACTAATTTGTCTTCATAGCATGTGCTAATGGTTTAGATGGGTTGACTTTAGTTTAAAGCAAAAATATATCAAATTAGCCCACTTCTTTTATCAAAACTTCTGAAAAAAAATGTAGTAAGGTACCTTGAAAGTCTGTTTAGCCATATTTCTAAATAGCCAGGCAGTTTCCTCTTTGTCTTTTTTTCTTTCCCCTAGCATGTCAATTAGAGTTACACTTCATGACTGATGTTTCTCATAATTCTGTCTGTCGGGTTTACCAGGACATTTACTTACAAATGGAATATAGGAAGCAAACCAATTTTCTTTAAAGTATGTAATCATAACAACAGAATGTCTCAAAGGTGTTTGCAAACAAACTAGAATAGATATAGATATAGATATAGATATAGTTGTTTGTTTTGGTTTTTTTTTTAAGTCTGGCCAGTACGTAACAATAGAAAGAGTTCAAGTGTTATTGATTAAAGATTCAATGGGAAGATTCAGCACTGACCTGGATGGTGTAACAATGCATTGTCCAGCTGAAATCTGGGAATTGTGAGGCTATGGACTGACATCATGGGGATGAATTGCTTGTATATTACATCACTCAGAAGATTTATGTTTTTTCCATTTATATTTAGTGCTAGATGAAAATGTCACAGCTGCTGATGACAGTGTCCATAAACTATGAATTATAGTCCAAAGTTTTCCTGTTCATCCTTTCCAACATCTGTGGGATCATTGTTTTCCACACAACTACAGGTAGCTTTATATATAACTTTGCCATAAAATGTCAGGAAATACATGATAAGTTCAACCAGAATCATGGGCTGATGACACTCTGCCAATATAAAGCAGACATAAAAGACTCTCTGCTAGCTGGTTTATGTCCTAAAATCTGCTCAGCCTATCTGAAGAAAACCAACAAATTTGGCTTCATCTGTACAAGTGCTTTCTAAAAAAGATGATTGCTTCCTGGGTTAAAAGTAAGGGTTCCTACTTCAACATAACAAATCAATAATTTAGTAAATGATTTTGCTCCTCTTAGAAAGTATTTCTGTATAGTGCCTTATTTTCTGTATACCAGACAGGTTGAACTGTTTTTTTTAGCTCTCACCAGTGTTTTGCAAACTTGATTTTTCACTGGAATTTCAGACAAGTTTTTCTTAGTCCCTTTGCACATATTTTTGCCTTTGGTCCAGATGCTTAGTGAATATAAATAGATATATTTCAATCTCAGCTAATAAAACTCTGCTGATTTACATCAGCTAAATGTCTTGTCACTGAGGTTTAAGAAGTGACTTAGCACAAAACATTCCAAAACTCCACAGGATGGAATATTCAAACATGTGATCCCAAATGAACACCTTCAGAAGCTACTGCCTGGCCACCGAGAGGCAATAGTAGACTGTGTATTCACTTACAGTCTCCTCATACTGTGAATTAAAAATGTGTTAATTTGATGGAGATTCAAAGTGTTCCTTGCAATTGTGGTGCCTAACAATGTGCATGTTTTCTGTAACTGCATCGGAGGTAAGAGATGGCAATTTTTTCAAGAAGGTAATTCATAATTTCTGTTTGCATGAACAAATTTTACAGGTGCAAACTCATGCATAAAAGGGGATTAGAATCAGATCAGTGAAGGAATTACTACCCACTGTCCACCCCACTCTTCTCTAAGCGGTCTTCTCTCTGAAGTAGGGACAGATGGACCATGCAGGAAGTTGTTGGCCAGTCCCCAGCATTTGGAGCATGGTATATTAAGGTGAAGCCTGAACTGGTATCAGATTTAATCATAAAACATGTTGATTTGCACCATCCAAGTTGAGTATTCCTCCAGTTTTAGGTTAACACTCTGTCTGCCCTTTCCATAGGAGGCCCTTGAGAGCCATGGAGCTCTCATGGATCTTCCTGGGAGTTTGTCTGTCCAGCACCCACATACAAGGGGTGGTGGGTCCCCCCTTCTGTTAGCTGTGTGAGTTGGCTGGAAACAAACGACTTGTGTTTCTGAGCCATTTAGACATATATATTGAGGTCATCCAATAAATAGCTCTGTACAAGAGTAATTTTTACCTGATATATACTTTTATAAAGAAAAACATTTACCTTGTTAGAAAAATTAGAGAGCTTTCAAAAGATCAGTAGTGTGAGTCTGAACTCTGAACTGTCATTTTCATTTACATCTGATGTCATCAAGCTTTATACTCAGTTTCTGAACAAGTTACCAATACTATTCTGTATCATTTCATATCCACAAGCTTCACAACATTTTATAAAGTTGGGTGAGTATTTTGATTCTTGTTTTTCCAGAAAGCTAAGTTTAGCTACTCAGAATCTACAAATTTCAGTTATTTATGTTTTAAAGAAATGTATTACCAATGATATTCAAAACTGAAACCAGTGAGATCCCATGTGGAATTATAGCACAAACAGTGAAGAACTTAAAAGTAAAATATAACAAAACTGCTTCAAGAATTCCTAAATTTGGTAAGCCATTTTACTCAAATACAGTAGGTGCAAAATGATCCTGATATAGAAGACAAGGTGTATAAATACAACATTGCTCACAGGGCAAAGAGACAAAAAGCTGACCAAAAGTGTAAAAGAAGTCTGTTAGTATTGACTTAGTTAAATGAAGCTCTCCAGTAGACACTACTCTTGGACTTTTATTTATCACTTTGTTCTTGATGATCACTTTAGCTCATGCCCAGTGTCACAGGCTTTTCCAGAGGTTTCTTTCTGAATGTGAATGATTCCAGCTCTCAGTTATACTCCCTGCCACTTAACCTCTCAGTTGGTATAAAGGGCTTTCTAAAGTAAGCAGATTATTCTATGCCTACATTAACCAGAAACCCTGTACAGTGACTGAATAACTCATCTAAGGACCACTCAGTATACTCTCTGTTCTGCACTTGGATGACAAATTGTTGCTTTCAGGCAGGACATGCAGACAGGTAACATTTACATTTCTTTAGCTGACATGGAAATCAAAAGCTGTGAATCTGTATCAAATGCTCCCTGTAAGAGTCACCCAAATTCACCTGCAGTCCTGGCTATATATCTGTGACTGAAGCCACAACTATTCAACCTCACTTCTACAAGCACCTGAAGTCTTTTAACTACCTCTTTCTCAGGCTTGTCAATTTATGCTGCATTCATAGTTCTGATTTCAAAGTAAGCATTTCTGTTACTAAATATATATTTATCAATCAGGGAGTCAGAAATTATTAAAAACATACTTGGTGGTCGTGGTTACACATTATTAATTATTATAACTACCTATACAGAACTGTCCTTAGCACTAATATCCTAAATCAGCTGTATGTGTGCAGTACCATGGAGCTGATGCCATGTGGTCAGGGCTGATGCCTGTGTCCTTGATGGCCTCAGTCACAGAGTTTGGGGTAATCAGGCTTGAGAGCTCTTTGACAAGGGAAGTCCAAACAGACATGGGTTTGTCCTATGTTTTCACTCTTTCCACCTGATACTCTTGTGTTACTTGCACCCCCTCCAGAAAAGGGGATCTGGTTTGCTCCTGACCTGCTTATCTTGGTTTTGCTTCTTCCTTCTTGTTTGCTCAGAGGATCTCCTGCCCCTTTGCGTTACTTGTGCTTATCTTGCTCTGCTTTTTCCTCTTGAAAAATTTGTTACTTGGGCTGCTTCTTAACACTGCTAAAGTTCAACTACACAAGTCTTTGTTTATTCCCTTGGTGGTAACATTGCTTTCATAAGTAAATACATGGTTTTTTACTTAGTGTTTGACTGCGTTATCACCATGTTACGTCCTACTGTTGGTTACACTATTTTAGCACACTAACATTTGGTTTCAAAGGAACTTAATATTGATTATGTTGACCAAATTGAGAAATATACTTACAGTTTATAAGTTTTATAGGCCATTGTTTTGGTTGCCACATGTAATGGCACAAAATCATGTTGTTTATGATTGCCTAAAGAAATAATATTTGGATGTATGAATGCCATCTCCCTTTCAGCATGCATTAGGTCTTATTTTTCTTTTTTTGAAGCTGAATGTTAAAGATGTCCTACCTACAGAATCCACAGTCCTGCCAGTCAAATATTTGTGTTCTCTAATTCCTGTAATGTTTCTGTTGTCTGCAGTAGAGGTGCAGAAACACAGTGTAGCAGGTGTTATTCAACCCTACCCCAGACCCCGCAATTCCCTTTTGCTCAGCTAATCCTACATGTTGACCCCTTTTGCCCCTGAAGAACCACTTGGCACAGTTACAGAGATTTTAAAAACATCCATCTATTCCTCCAGAGTTCCTTTAAAGGTTGCTACCGTTGGCTGTGGAAAAGAGTTTGGAATAAAAATGGGTTCTTAATGAATTCCATCCAGTTGAGCCTGAATTCTCATGGTCAGCATCAGCAATGAGTGTTACCATTACAGTGAATGATTGATTCCCAAGTAATCACATCTTACCTATCACAGCAGAAACCAACACATCCCATTAGACCACTGCTTGCTTTTGTGTTCTTGTATCACTCTTTTATTCATTTTTTTTCTGCGCATTTGTAACTGATGAAACTGACACTACAAAATGTTCTCTCTCTGTTCTATGTGCCTTTGCAGACTGCTTTCTGATGCTTTGAATGGAGCTACTGTACAAAATAAAACTGAACTTCATGTTTATCTTAAGACTAAATCTTGTGGCATCTGGTATTACATGTTGATAAGTGGGATTGCTCCCACAAGTTATGAACAAGAGTGGTGCTGACAGTGACAGTGCATATATCTGGTAATTACAATGTAGTCCATTACTATAGGAAAGAGTCTATTCCTTTTATTGTTTTGAATGAATGCAGTAAGAGCAAGTATCTCAAAGAAAGCTATGTCAGTGAAACTAGTGCTGATACCCGTTATTTTCATTTGGATAAATCATCAAAGTCCCTTGTTGCATCACCTGCAGCAGCAGACTGTCATCCTTATTCTCAAATGTCACTTTATTGTCTCAAGTGTCTATTTACTCAGGATCCATGCAATGACTTGACCAATAAGTCTTACTCTGAAGACTTGTTATAAATAATAGCTATGAGGAAAATAATTTTACAAAATGGAAATGTAGCAAGAAGGTGCTATGTTGGGCTGGGTTAGGATTAAGAACATAAGTGAGAGTTCAAGTCTCACTTTTGCCTCAGATTACTTTTGCAATACTGGATGAACTGAACTTTGTTGGTAGGGAGTAGAGGAATGCATTCAGGTGGTTTAGAGAAGTCTCCTGTACTCTTGAAAACACACAATTAAACTTCAAATACAAAAAAAGGACAGACAAAGAGGATTAGAAATATTATTTCACAGAGAAGGTGACAAAAAGGAGAGGGGAGAATAGATTGCTGCAGTGCAAACCAAGTAAGGTAGTTCTTTGCATCCGGATGCACAGATGCACAGGAGAAATAGCTGTGCAATCTTGCAGAGAGAAATAACTGGAGGAGTGCCAAGTTCAGACAGTGCCTGAAATACTCCTCTGGCCATTGCTGGTTAGACACTTGAGTTCAATTCTGAGGTTTCTCAAGGTTCACCATGGGTTCAAACCTGGAGATAACCTGGGTGGCAGTAATTAAATGCCTTCAGTCCATTTTATTGTTTGCTCATTATCTTCTCCTTTGGTGCAGATCCTGTTCTTTCTTTCTGGCAACAAATAAAAGAATGATATCAGTAAATCCAGAATAAAAAAACAACTCAAAGAGGGGACTCAAAGTCAATTATCAAAATGGGAAATTGTCATAGGTTAACCCCAGCCAGCAACTAAACACCATACAGACCCTTGCTCACTCCCTCCTGCTCTCAGTGAGATGGGGAGGACAATTAGAAAAAAAAAAACCAAACAACAACTCATGAGTTGAGATAAGAACAATTTAGTAACTAAATTAAAATATTATAATAATAATAATAATAATAATAACAACAATAATAAAATATAATAATAATAGTAATGAAAAGGAGTATCACAAAAAGAGAGATAAATAAAACCCAAGAAAAGACAAGTGATGCACAATGCAGTTTCTCACCACCCACTGACCAATACCCAAGCAGCGTTCTGCCCCTCCCAGCCAACTCCCCCCAGTTTATATATTGAGCATGACATTCTATGGTATGGAATATCCCTTTAGCTAGTTTGGATCAGCTGTCCTGGCTGTGCTCCCTCCCAGCATCTTGTACACCTGCTTGCTGGCAGAACATGGGAAACTGAACAATCTTGAACAGGATAAGCACTACTTAACAACAACTAGAAACATCAGTGTGTTATCAACATTTGTATTGGCTTTGTGTGGCAAGGTTTTGGTAACGGGGCGGGGTTACAGGGGTGGCTTCTGTAAGAAGCTGCTGGAAGCTTCCCCTGTGTTCGAGAGAGCCCATACCAGCCAGCTCTAAGACGGACCCACCACCGGCCAAGGCGCGATAGCGGTAACGCCTCTGGGATAACATTTTTAAGAAGGGAAAAAGTTGGGACAGGCGGGAAACAGCAGCTGGAGAGAGGAGTGAGAACATGTAAGAGAAACAACCCTGCAGACACCAAGGTCAGTGAAGAAGGAGGGGAGGAGATGCTCCAGGTGCCGGAGCAGAGATTCCCCTGCAGCCCGTGGTGAAGACCATGGTGAGGCAGGCTGTCCCCCTGCAGCCCAGGGAGGTCCACGGTGGAGCAGTTGGGCTCCTGAAGGAGGCTGTGACCCCGTGGGAAGCCTGCACTGGAGCAGGCTCCTGGCAGGACCTGCAGATATGTGGAGAGAGAAGCCCACATTGGAGCAGGTTTTCTGGCAGGACTTGTGACCCTGTGGGGGACCCACGCTGGAGCAGTGTGCTCCTGAAGGACTGCACACTGTGGAAAGGACCCATGCTGGAGCAGTTAGTGAAGAACTGCAGCCCATGGGAAGGACCCACGTTGGAGAAGTTCATGGAGGACTGTCTCCCGTGGGTGGGACCCCACGCTGGAGCAGGGGAAGAGTGTGATGAATCCTGCCCTGAGGAGGAAGGAGCAGCAGAAAATAACGTGTGATGAACTGACTGTAAACCCCATTCCCCGTCCCCCTGTGCTGCTGGGGGGGGGATTGTAGAGAATCCAGGAGTGAAGTTGTGCCCGGGAAGAAGGGAGGGGTGGAGGGAAGGTGTTCTGAGATTTGGTTTTATTTCTCATTACCCTACTCTGCTTGATTGGTAATAAATTGAGTTAATTTTCCCCACGCTGAATCTGTTTTGCCCGTGATGGTAATTGGTGAGTGATCTCTCCTGTCCTTATCTCGACCTATGAACCCTTTGTTATATTTTCTCTCCCCTGTCCAGCTGAGGAGGGGGAGTGATAGAGCAGCTTTTGTGGGCATCTGACATCCAGCCAGGGTTAACCCATCACAACATTATTGTCACACTAAATCCAAAACAGCACTGTACCAGCTACTAGGAAGAAAATTAGCTCTATCCCAGCCAAAACCAGGACAGAAAACTAAGAATATGATTTCACATGAGGCTTGTTCTTATTCTGAAATGTGAAGTGGGTCTGGATTCACTGACAATGTCAGTATAATGAATAAATAACATTTTATATTGACAAAAAACCTTTCACACAGAAATAAGAATAATGAGGATTGAACTGTCTGCTGACTACTCACAGAGATACAGATGAGCCAGGAAAGGAATATTTCTCCTTCAGAAACTTGATAAGACTTTTAAAATGTTAGAGTTAGATATCCTGCCCCCTCTCCCCCCCGGTGGAGATAATCTAAATTATCATGGAAACTTTGCCACACAAAAAAACATTTGGTGATATTTGCAGGAAATGGCTGTGACATTTTCAACTTGTTAAAAAGCAATGAAACAAGGAAAGATATTCCCAAACTGGGAGAAAATGAGCCTTTGAAGAGCTGAAGTTCTACAACCTAATATAACGTCTCTATATTTTTCTGACAATGTGCTAGAAAGATAAAGCAATCTCCTTTTGGCTGTCCCAAACAAGACATGTCTTACCAGAAATTTACGGAGCTGAAGATCAAGAAAGAGCTATAGCTCATCCAATCTTCCACCCCACATTTCAGACACTTTCAGTTTCCCTTAATTGCCCCTGCATTGATGCCATCTTGTTTTTGACCAAAGTGTAATTTCTGTAAATGTGGCAGTTTAATCTGAAGTTACCAGAAATGGAAAAAAAACCCCTCAACATTTCCTTTGATATTTTGTTCCCAGGGTTAATCACCCTTACATTTAAAAAGCTATTCCTCGGTTCTAATTTGAACATGTTCGATGTTACCTTTAAACCATTGCTTCTCTGCTTGATCGAAGGGCCCTTGCAAGATCTGTATATTCTTACAAGAATAGTTATTCCTTGTTACCAGTTACCATCAAGTTTCATTTTAATATTCTTAACATATAAATGTCTCTCAATATCTTCAGTCCTTGAAGATACTGAGAGTCTTCAGGTCTGTTGCATCCCTCCTCTTCCTCAGTTTCTATTAATATGCAACTATCTGAATAACATCTCATTAGACAGAATGCCTTACTTGGAGGCAAGGTCCATTCCTTAACTCTGGTAAGTATTTGCTTTGTGGTCCTTTTTATCACAGCTGTTCATCAGGAGAAACTGCTGTGCTGCATATTAAGTAGACCCTTGGGGTTTTTTCAGTCACCATTTTCAGTATATCATCTCCACTTCTAAACATATAGCATACTGCACACTCAATAAAAATTTTGCATGTATGTGAATATTTCTTTTTTTTTCACTAACACTGGCTATTGAGCAAGCTTTCACTTTCTCTTTGAGTATCAGACCTTTCTTGTTTATAATTCTGAAAAATCTTTGTGCCGTACTGTTTTGTTTTTATTTTCCTGCAATTTTGTATTAACTTCTAAATCATTCATGAAAAGGGTTTGGGTATGGTATCAACTCCTTTAGAAACACAGATTTGGTCACCACCAGTCCTTGCTGATTTCCCCTATAACACCTATCTGCCCTTCATAGTGTGCAAAAGGCTTCCTTTACTGTCTGTCACTGCATTGGGTGATTAGCTTCATGTCAGTGAAGTAAGTATCATGGTATTGTTATCCACATATTTGAAAAAGAACTTCATGCAGGAAAAAAAATCAAAAAATATCTAAAAATGTGGTTGCAGAAGCATTTTGAAAAGCAAAATCCTGGAAGAAAGGATAATGGAAATCTTTCAAAAGCAGGGAAAAAAAAATTCAACAAACTAAACAGGCCTAATGGAGATATTTCACATGCTTTCCAAATAGGCCTCTTCATAGTGTATTCATTACAGCTGGGAAACATTTTGTGAATTTCACTATTCCCATTAACTCTTTCAGAGACATTCTGAATCTATACTGAAAATGATACAATTTGTGTTTTGCAACATGAGCGTATTTTAAGTCAGATCTAGAGCCTGCAAAGGCCTACTGGAAGTCAGATACTTCTTTCCTTATTCCACATAAAGTTAATTACAGTTTCCAATGTAACACAAATTCTTTCAATGAATATTCATAATTTTTATGCATTTTTCAAACATTCCTGGCAAATGTATTGAATATTCCTCAGTCCTTGTCACTTCCCTTTTTCTCTAAATAACCTGGTGGAACAGTATTTGAACTTTAAATTACCTTTGCAACCTAAATTTGCAACCTCACTCCTTAGCCGTGCATCTGATTCCTCAGTACCGTAATCATGGAGAATTTCTGAGCTGTCTAATGAAGCTTTTCTCAACAGGCCTGATGCTGTGGTGTTGATACCAATAGCAATATTCCTTACTGCCCTATCAGAGCCTACATATACAAAGTAATGATTTCCAAGTGTTAAAAGAAAGTTATTTTAAGCTGACACCTTTTCTTTCCTTTCTGAGCCTTGCATTCCCATTATTGCCTTTTCATTTGACAGAGTTTTGCTGCAAGTGTTGCTTTGCAGCTACTGAGCAATTTTCCCTTCAGTCCTGTTACTAGAACCAGAGCCCCAGATTTGTTTATTATACTCCAAACACTGGAATCGCTCTCATCTTTGATTCTTATAATTTCTGTAATTTAATCCAAATACTTTTATTCTCAGAATTTTTTTTTTTTTAATTTTTTTGGTGATAGCTTGATAGATGGGAGTTCAGTTGAGTGCCTGATATATAAGGGGCTGTATATTTCATCTCTTCCTTTATCTCCAAGAGTGTTGTTGTTCTCTTTTAACTGTTCTCCATTTAAACCATGACTCACACAAATATGAACTGGAATGCTAACATGAATATTGTTATGGTTTTTGAACAACATGATCAATATCTGTTTTTTTTATTACTATAGGTTAACTTTTTTTCCCCCTCAAGGATCACCCAACTCAGGAGAAGAAATGCTTGTGAAGGGAAACAACCCTACAATGAAGACAGATGTTCACAGAATGATATACTAATGAATATTAATACAATATCTCTCAGAAACAAGATGAGTTTAAACAAATATTTCACATAAGAAAGGGACTCAGTCAAGTCAGCCAGATGATGTCCAAGTTTGTAGTAGTGAATCAGATTCAAAAAATCAAGCTGATTTCTCAAACCAGACATCTGTGACTTGCCACCAGATGAGTCCTGACTGCCATTGAACGGTGACCTAAGCCTGTATAATCACCTTTGCATGTTAATAACATCAATAAAATATCTGTACCTCTCACTTTTGTTTTTTTTTCACCTTCATAGTAGAGCTGCAGTCATGATTATATCACAACAATCCATCAACAGAGCTGATCTTCACCTCCCACAAAATTGCATTGTCTGATACAAAAGGTAGCTCTGTCCAGTCTATATCTCTTGGGGGAACAGTACACTAGCAGGGTGTTTTTGGGCCTTGCACGATTTTCAGTTTTAAGATAACTTACAGTACTTTTAATTATTTTCCTCCATATATTCTAAGCAATTAATTTCTAAATGTTGGAATAATTTTTAGCGTGTCTAGCAATGAAGCTTAGATGATAATAACTGTGAGAACCTTTATCACACTCCATTACACAGCTGAGACACACCATCATTGCAAGTTTTGAAACCCCACCCAAGGTACCTCTCTCTATCTTTAGAAAAATAAATGTGTTCATAAGTTTAGTTATAATATCTATCCCTTTGGTGCCAAGCTCTGGGAACTACTGTGAGTCAGAGCTACACTAATAGAACTATAACTATTGATTTATAAATATATTGATGCAGGAAAAATTGAGCCATTAACAGTTAAAAGTTGTACCAATTAAATTTTGTACTAAAAATGTGAGAAACAAAATCCCATAAGAAAGCTACTACTGAAAGGCAGCACTCTTGGAGAATTAGAATTATTAACAGTGCTATTTTATTTTCCTTATTTTGATATACTTTTACCTTACTGTTTCCTTCCCTCACTATTCCTGCACCCTATTGTTCTAGGAGAAATCAGAAATATGTAAGTATATCATCAAGGTAACAGTAACCACAGTTTGAATTCCCACTCCACTTGCATTTTCATCTCTTCTTCCATTTATAAATCATTGTGTACTTCCACTTGCAGTAGAACACAACTGGCTATGTTTTGCCTTAACTGCCTCATCCTTCAGCAGGTAACAATGAACAAGTGCATTCATTCTTTTGCTGTGAAATGGGTGCTGTGCAGCTCAACAGTTCACCTATGCTCATCTCATCCTAAAACAATTTAGAACAACGTTTAGCGTTTTACTTAATGTTTTGGTAAATTGTATCTCCATTTTTAATTAAGACTAATGTGGAGCGAATCCATGAAATTGTTTCCCCAGACAAGTTTTTATATTTTATTATATAATATTTTGATGCTTTTTTGGAATAATTATATTGTCACTCAGGGCTCAGAATTGCCTGGTTTTAGTAATAGCCTTAATCATAAATCCCATAGCCAACAACTTTGAAACTGAATTCTTAGAAGTTGAAAGTATCAGAAACAGATATGTTGGTGTTGGTATTTTTAGTGAGTTACTGCAAAAGATCCAGTTTTACAGAGAGGGGTTATGGTGCATGCTGTCCTAGAGAATTTAGATCACTTTTATCACACAGTGTGCACATAACTTTTTTTAATGGTAAAAAGAAAGTCCTAAAAATGGGAAGAACAAAGGAATTTTGGGAATCACTGTGGAGGCTGTTATCAGACAAGGTTTCACACTTACTGTGGTGGCTTTTGGGCAGATGAGTAATAGATATTGTACTTTTACATGAAGTGTTCATGAATAGAGCTCGTCACATTTGAAAAAGGAGACTAGTACCATCACCCTATTGTACGGTAGGAGAAACTGTGACAATAGAGAGAACGGAGATTTATCTACATTCACCCAGGGGCCAGTGGCAAAAAACAGGATCTGTACTAAGGAATAGATGCCTTATAGTATGACTTCACTTGCATAAAACAGTAAAAATGTTGCTATGTTGGCAGACTTAACAATGGCTTTTTGCTTCAGGTATACTGACAGCAGCTGAATTGAAACACATGAAGTCAATGGTGGTTTAACTCTGAAGATCATTGGATAAAGTTCATTTTTAAAATTTCAGCAAAATGTGTAGGTCTTTTGCAAAGCTGCAGTCAATATTTGTCTGTCAGCTTGCTTTTTATGAGACACAGACAGATGGTATTAGGATTTTTTAGGAAGGTTTAAGTTACAGCACATTCAGATCCACTGATATTATACTTATAATCTGCAGGGGTGGTATTCACATCCTGTTAAAATTGCTGTATTTATGATAGACAGCCTGGCAAAATTGTCACTGGTAAGGGAAGTGCAAGCTCGTCATTTTTTGTTCTGAGATGATTCAAGGGGACTCCATTTAAGTGCACTTAAATGGATGTTTTAGTTACACTGTAATGTCAGCAGGGGCAACAGTCAGTATTGATATTTTGTCACTGTTACTAGTTTCTATCAGGAAGAAACTTGTCTGAGGTAGCTTCAGTAAACCCAAGACAAAAATTAGTCACCAAAATATTTCACATTTCAGATGAATGTAACTCCGATCTTCTTTTACATATGACAGACAAGTGTTATGGGGTCTATTTCTTCATTTGCAACCAGAAGCAAAAAAATTGATATAAATATAATTCAGCTATGAAATCCTTCAAGAACAATCCACTAATGTTTCTATTCAACATAAATGGTGTGATATTTGTGATTACACAATTACTCTGGACACTGCTGCAATTATTTCACCATGGAATGAAAAAAAGGCTCTGTTTCCTACTAAAGAAACAACAACATGCAAAATAATCTGCTCATTCATTAGGTCTTTCATCACATTTACCCTCTTATAATAACTGTTTACCTAAGTGTCTCACACTTTATGTTTGGGAATGTCTTCATCTGTCAACATTCTTCAGCTGACATCATCTTATTCTGCATCTGTTAAAGCATCATCAGTTTACTACATGTAGTTTTCTGTGTTCTTCCATGTTCTTTTCCTTTCCTCTCACCAGACAGGATGTGAATCACCTCCTTTCCTCACCTCCCTCCTAATCCCACTTCATTCAGTTCTTGATGTCTGTAACTTCCTAAACCTAGACTTTTTTTTCCTTTTCTTTTTTAAATTCACATTTCTCACTCTCCCAGTAGTTTGGAAAGAACTACTTGTCAACATTTAGTTTGAATTTGCCAAACCAACTTCTGTTTCAATACCAGTCAAATGGAGAATGTTGAACAGAATTCACTTGACTTATTCCTATGTGGGCTGGGCTGCCTAGACAGCCTACAACCCCTGCCCAACTGTGCATCAAACCTCCCAGGTTAGGAAGAATGCTGCTACACAAATGACTGCTTTATACAGTGTGGAAACTTAGGAAAGTCCTAAACTCATGACTAGTTACTAACAATGCTGACAAGACAAAAGTTCTCCATACTTTATTTGCCTCTGCCTTTACTGGCATACCTAGATCCCAGATCACAGGATCAAGTAGCTACGACAATGCATGTGTCGACCCACTAGTAGTGGAGGAAGAGCTGGTTTGCAGCCTCTTGCTCAACACACAAAGAACCACGGGCCTGGACAGAGTCCACCCCAGGGTGTTTAAAGAAGACATTGCAAGGTCACCATCTATAACACCTGAAAAGTTGTGGAGATCAGGGGATGTTCCTGATGACTAGAAGAGGGCAAATGTCATACCCATCTACAAGAAGGGCCAAAAAGAGGACCCAGGAATCTACAGGCCCATTTGTCTTACTTCAGTCTCTGGGAAAGCAATGGAATGAGTCCTCCTAGAAACTATTACAAACCAAATGAAGCAGGTGACTGTGAAAAGACAGCATGAATTTACCAAAGGGTGTGGTAGGTCACCTTCTACAACAAAATAACATCCTCTGTTGACATGGGGAAGAGCAATGGATGTTGTTTACCTGGACTCCAGCAAAGCATTTCATGCTGTTTCCCACAGCCTTCCCTGGACAAACTGGCAAGTTACAAATTGGATGGGTGGTCTGTGAGATGGAGGGGAAATTCATAAATGATCTGAAAGATAGAATTGAAAGAACCATCACCAAGTTTGCTGTTGACACTAGAGTGAGTGGTGGGGTAGACACATCAGAACAACAAGCTGTCTTATGGATAGACCTGGACAAGCTGGAAGAGTGGGCTAACAAGAACTATATGAAATTTAATGAAAACAAGTGCAAAATCCCACACCTGGGATGAAATAACCAAAGAGGCCAGTACAGGTTAGGAGCTGTGTGGCTAGGGAGCAGCCTTGCTGAAAGGGACCTGGGGGTCATGCTGGACAAGCTGAACATGAGTCAACAGTGTGCCACTGCAGCAATAAAGGCTAGTTGGATCCTGGGCTGCATCCACAGGGACATTACTAGCAAAGATAGAGATGTGTTCATCCCACTCTTCTCAGTGCTTGCCAGGCTGCACCTGGAGTACTGGGTCCAGTTCTGGTCCCCATAACTCAAGAAAGACACAGACAGACTGTTGGTTGAAGGGAGAGCCACAAAGATAATCAAAAGGCTGGAAAACCTGTCTTATAAGGAAAAGCTGAAGGAGGTAGGAGGTAGGTCTTTTCTCCCTGGAAAAGAGAAGGCTCGGGGGTGGGGGGCTCAACACAGTATTCCAGTACTTAAGGGGTGGCTACAAAGAGGGGAGAGGCTCTCCACAAGGAGCCATGTGGAGAACACATAGGGGAAACACTTACAGGTTGCACTGGGAGAGGTTTTCGCTCAACATAAGGAAGAAATTTTTTACAGTAAGAACAATCACTCAGTGGAGCATCCTCCTTCAGCAAAGTGGTAGAGTCCCTGTCACTGGAGGTTTTCAAGATGTGACTGGACAGTGTGCTAGATAGTCTCATCCAAGCTTCCTTTCCTTCCAAGCCAAAAAGGTTTGATCAGATGACCTTCTGAGATCCCTTCCAACCTGGGCTGTTCTATGATTCTATTGTTGAGCTAGAACGTCTGTGTTAAGTGCTAAAGGAACATCAATAAATGGGTGCAGCAGAGACACAGCTGAATTTTAAGAACAGGAATTAGGAAGCATAAAGCAATAATGCTGTCAGTTCTTACACATTTGTGGGAACATACCATAATCACTGACACAAAAGCAGGATGCCAGAATTGGAGCTATGGCCAGTGTGGTACTGTTTATACTCAGGAATTTAGAGAAAAATTGATAATGCTTTTTAAAGAAACATATCCTGGAGCCTTGGGGTTATATTTTAATTTTTAGGGGGTAAAATAACCCAAGGAAAAACAAAAAAGCATGTTCATATTTTCAGGGATTCACAAAAAAACCCACCAAAACCACCAAATCTCCAAAGAACAGCCCCCTGTCTGAAAATGTAGGCCTTGAAATAATTCATTTCTCTGCTGTATGCACAGGGCAGATGGTCATACTGAGTGTAACTACTTACTAAACATCTATAAACCCCCCCTGGAAAATCAAGCTGAAGGTCTGCCCTCCCATCTTACTTTTAAAATTGATTTTCCTATCAAATTCATCTTTCCTTTTTTTTTTTTTTTTTTAATAATGTATGACCTGGATTTGAAAGTATGCATTGTTTGAAGCTTTTCACTGAGGACCTTACATTACCTGCATTGCTGCTCAATTTATTTTACAGTTAAAATACAATTGTTCAGGTCACATTTTCATATCACATATTTACTTTTTTTTTTCTTTCTATTTCAACGAACCCTAAACTCCAAATAAATGAAACAAACATGCATCTTTCCTATCTGCTGGATGAAGTACAGAGAACTTTGAAATTCTTTTGAAAAGAAAGACCTGGTACAGTAGCTTTAGGAAACAAATAAAAAACAAAAACCACTTCTATGGAGAAAAATACACACCCCCCTTCTCTATTTCCTCCTTTGCTGGTTTAGTCAGAATAGTTCAAACTCATCTCAAAAGTCTTTTAAAAAAACAAACCAAATTAAAGCAAATGGGAATGTCCCCAGAGTTCAGGGAATTTACTGTATCTTTGGAATTATTCCATTGCAAATGGAGAAAAGTTCACATATTTTTATATCCCAGAATATGTTAAGTGAGTTGAGGATAGTAACCTTGTTTAAATCTAAATACATTTTCTATTAAAATGCTGGTCCCCAATGGGTAAACCAGAGAGATGATGCTCTGAACCTGCCTTATTTCTATCACAGAAAGAGAATTTCAACTCTTTTTTTTTTAAAGAAGCTGTAGTCAGTTGTCCTGAAAAGCCATAAATTTAGTATAGAAGTAAATTAAAGATTACAAAGAAAACTCCACTTTCCTTGACCTTTTCCCTAAATGTCATCACATTGCTCTTTCCACAGCTATATTTGAAAAGGCAAGGTAATGCTTAGGAAAGTAAGATGCAAGGTAAAGCTTAGGAAAATTTCTCACAATCCTTGGAGAAAATAACTTCCTCATATAACTTTCTATTATAGAATTGTATTATTATAGTTATTTTTATAGTTACTATTATAGTTATCATTGTATGTATGGTTATTTTATTATTATCTATATAATAATATAATATAATATAACATAATACAATACAATACAGAATTTTGTCATAGAAATATAATTTTATGTCACAAAACAGTATCTGGTACTTGCAACAAGTAGTTAGATCACTATATGGAAAATTTGTTGTATGGTGATCATTTCCTGCCTTTTCCTTTCCTGGGACTGAATGGGAGCCTGCTGATTCCAAATCTGGATGAAAACTGAACAGAAACTTCTCATCTAGATAGATGTACCTTTTTCTTTCTCCTCTTCTTTAATGATTTGAAGATAAACATATACTTCATAAAGGAATGGGAAGATAAATATTTGGAAATCATCTTTGGAGAGTCTGGAACTGAGGGAGGCTGAAGGCGGACAGTATCAAAGAAAGACTCAAGATGTTGGACCTCCTTTTTTGTGCTATTAACCAGAACTTTTCTAGGAAGCATTCTGGAATGTGTAAGATACAGGGGGTCAATGGAAAGGTAAGAAAAACAAAAGCAATACTTTTAATTTCTTACCTAGCACTCTTTCTCTTTTGTATTAAGAACTTCTGTGAGATATGATAGGTGATGCTGGCATCCCTGTAAAATGCCAAATGCAGCATTCTGTCAGGGCTCACATTGGATAATCAGCTGATTGTCTTTAGGGGTGAGATGGGTTATGTGGGGGTGCCCCTGAAGATGCTTCTCTCAAACACTTCTGAAGAGATATAGTAAAAGTATGAAACTTCATTTAAAAGAACATTTTTTTTCCTGACCACTACGACTCTTAAGCTTATGGCCAAAATTCTTGCCACAAAGGATTATATTTAGAAAATAGAATAAAAACTGTACAGGCTTGATTGCAGAGCTTGTGTTGATTGCCTAAAGGTTTACATTAACATAGAAGCAGTAAGAAAAAAAGGTCAGATATGTCATGCTATCTTTAGCTGTCTTGTTTAATGAACCTAAAATAATGTTGAAAGAATTCTATTTGTCACAAGAGAGTATTAACATTTATTTTGCACAAAGATCAGCAACAATAGAAAATGTCTTATTTATATAGAAAATGTTGTCTTGCCAAAAATACCCAATTGCTCTCAGCTTCTTTTTGGAGTCTTTTACAGTGACTTTAAACAGACCAAGTCCTTGGT
Organism: Haliaeetus leucocephalus; assembly: GCF_000737465.1. Taxonomy (NCBI): domain Eukaryota; kingdom Metazoa; phylum Chordata; class Aves; order Accipitriformes; family Accipitridae; genus Haliaeetus; species Haliaeetus leucocephalus. Next base: position 1,923,849 of record NW_010973041.1, read on the forward strand.
AGATGTAAACCACAAAAAAATCTCTTTTGGTAAGTAGAATTGGATCAGTTTAGAGCAGACAATATTTTTTGCCCTTCTTAATTTCACCAAAGACACATTCTCATACACTTCTTTGTACATATTGTACAGATCTTCATTTTTTCCTATGCCTTACACTTCAGCTGTGTGTTCAGTGATTTTTTCAAAAAGTATTTCAAGGAGACATCCATGTACAGAATGGGTATGAAGTATTTGACATTAGTCCATGTTTTTTTAGAATAGTCCTAGTTATTCACCTCAGAGTGCTTTGTACATGTCAGTAAATTACAGTAACACTCACAATACTTCTATATACCCCTATTTTATACACAGTTAACTGGATTTAGAGGAAAGGTTATGTAAATAGCCTTTCTTATTAAGCAGGTGACTACCTGCCAAAACTGAAAGTGGAATGCAATCATCTTCCTGGTTCCTGCATAATTTTTTTCCTCTTTTTTTTTTTTTTTTTTTTTTTCCCTTTAATTCGTCATGCCTTTATCTTTCCTCTCTTCTATAAATCCAAGTAGCTTGGAAAGGTGAGTAGATGGGGCAAGGGAGTGACAGGAAGAAAGGAGGGAAATCCAAAAGAAGCTATAATACCTAGGATGGCAAACTTGCTCAGATATAAAAGCAATACTTTTAATGATGACAAACAGGGTACAATCATTTCTGTGTACAAAAAAGTGAGCAATGTTTTTTAGTGAAACAGGAGTTGTTTCCTTTTTTAAAAATTTATTTCTGGATCTATTTGTATTACTTTTTCTGTCTCTTTAACTGGTTAAAGAACTAAACTTCCGATTTCATCTTTCTGTCTTGTTTGTTTCCATGAGCTTTATTCAGGTCTGGTAGTCACCTGAAACAGTAATTTAAATAATTTGAGCTGCATCTTAATTAGGTAATCTTGTGGCTGAGCCCTAGATAGGAATATGTTGCTCTAGAAATAACAATGATAAAGCTGAAATCTCATTAAAAAAGAAAAGCTAATATGTCAAATAAGTATTTTTAAAGAAAAGCAAGTTTGTTTCATAAAACATGATCTGCACTTACCTTGATGAACAAATTGGATATACTGGGAGAGAACACTTCTTAAATTCTCAGGATTAAGGAAACTAGTTCAAAATGACCTGTCTAGAACAAAATAATTAAAGTTTAATTATAACTCTGTTAAAACATCTTGGCTTGAGATATAGTAAACTGCATAAAGGGGAGTAGACCCTTCAACAAACCTGTAACAGTACTAACATATGCTTTCTGCCTGATGTTTCACAGTTAACTGTGATAGAATCTTACCATTGTGGTACTGAATTTAAGAATCTGGAGGATCCATAGCACAGTTACAAAGCAGTTGTGACATAGAAAGAAGTGCTCTGGGAAGAATTGCACGTTATCATAAGCTTCATTCATGAAGGATAAAAAAGCCTTCAGCTTGTCATGGGATTGGTATTTTCAGTCCTTGACAGAATCCAATTCCCAACTACCACTCTTCACGTTACAGATCTGCACCTTCAGGTCCCTGTTCTGACTACATTAAAATTAAAATGAACAGCTAACAGATTTGAGCTCTACCTCTAGTTTAGCAGAATAAAAGTCTATGTTCAAGGTCAGGGAAGAGGTGAAGAACAGCCTCCTGTGTGAGATGGTGCTGGTATTCTCAAGACAATAGCCAACACAGAGGCAAAAACATATGTTGTAATCTGCTTTGATCTTGTACAGAGCCTTGGTCTTGCCCAAAATATCCAACTGGCATGATGAAAAGCTAATGCCAGAATGAATCTAGAGATCATGTATGTGCTTTACTATACATGCCTGAACTAAATTCAATGTATATAGGAAATCCAGCAATTGTTATCCTTTTATGACAGGTCCTTCAAATATCTCTCAAAATATTATCTCCATGTGCATGTGTGTGTGTATGCATAGGTGAAAGAGATAAACTAAAAGTGGATGTTGCCTTCAAACAGCAAGGTCTGTTACATGCCATATTCATTCTCAGCTTTCCCAGGATTGTAGTCTGTCCCCTCAGTTACCAGCAGACATACATTTTCCCTGTGAGTTTCTCTTCAGAAATGTGAGCCTGAAATAACAAAGAAATGTATTTCTAGTAGGTGTGAAAACTTCCTGTTGGTCAGAGTGGACAGAGAACATCAGAACAGGAGCTTGTCACTCCATACAGGAGGCACCAGACTGCAGAACACTATAGGGTCATCCAGGAAAACAAACATTGTTCCAGATGGATAGTATGTGCTAATTTTATCTCACGAAATACTGGTGTTCACTTATTCAGAGGAGTCCTTACTTCAGGAAGACAACTTCATGATTCTCACGCAGAACAAAGATGTTTTAGATCACTTGAATCAAGCCATTTGCTTCAGCTCAGTTTGGGGAAAATTTCAATCAAAAGACAAAACAGAAAGACAGGAGACATTTGTTTTCCCCGGTCATTTCTTTAATGGTAGTATAGCTTGCTGGGGAATTATGTAGCCAGGAGAAGTAAAGGTTGTTACCACTTTAATCCACATAGGAAACAGACTGGTACTGATTTACTAGTGGGGACACTAATAGCTATTTGTGGCCTTCTCATAGGCCATTTGATGTGAAAAGACCTAAGTGAGGTGAATTCTAGCTGTACCTTCTAACAGCTGGATGAAACACAGATTTAAAATATTTTTTTCTCTTAGGCCAAGCAGCCACACCGCTGTAGAGTACCTGACTTTGTATCCAGTGCAAAGGATCTCAGGATAAAGCAAAGAACATCACTTACTAGTTTTAATTTATGATTAGCATCTGTTTAGATATATATGAAAGAGGAATAACTTGTCAGAGATGGGCTTACCTCATCTTTGCAGAAACATTCAGCCAGCAGAGCCCACAAGACTCACTGAGGTGTGGCTTCAGAAAACTTGCAGCCCCACAGGAATTCCCATTGGGTCTTTCTGCAGGGAGTCCTGATGTGATATTCAGTGTAATTTTAGACCAGTTTTGAGGAGCCGTCAGAAGCTGGAGCAATCTCCTCAGGGTAGGTTAGGCCACTGCCAATTTTTCTGCAGCTGTGACAATTCCACTCCATTTTGACTTAGATGCTTCGTCCCCTGTTCCAGTCCTAAATCACACTCTAGGCTAGGAAGTGAGAAGGAATCCTTGGAAAACAGACTATCTTCCAGGACAGACTGAAGGTATTTTCAGCTGCATTTAATATGACCGTTCCTACTCTGTCCCCTTTAGCCTCCCCTTTGCTTTTAAATCATTGACTTCTGTTCTACTAGATTTTGATTTGGAGTAAACATTACATTTGCAGTTGTTTGCATTACATTTGATAATTGTTACTGTGTGCTGTTAGCTGTTGGTCAGATATACTGAGAGTCTTTCTAAAACCCTATATATACCTGTCCTGCATGTGAAGTAAAGCCAGAAACATCACTGACACAAGCAGCAGGGAGATGAGTCAATACATAGCAAATGAATAGTGTGCAGGCTCTACTGCTGTCAGACTGGACATTGCGCGTACCCTCAGCCTTCTGATACACTCAGACTGAAAAATCCATGTTCTCAGCCCAAGTGCCAGCTTTTTAAAAAGACAATAAAAGTGTCTGAGAGTTTTGATAGGAATTCCCTCTTGGTGAGCCTTTCAAGTAGAGGCACTTTGCCTTTCATGTGGTTCTCATTCAGGATCTCATTACTTCCATCAGCCTGTTAAATGCTGTATTAACTTTTCCAGATATGCTGAAGCCCTACCAGGATTTTTCTGGATTTTCTTATAACGCTTACTTGATAGAAGTTCTTTTGTTTCGGTCTGCAAACAGCCCTTTCCATTTAGTATGATACTGTTACTAAGAGACATTCTTAAACTGAAAGGAGTCTTACCTTCTGAAAAAATTAAGAAAAATTCTCCATAATGACTAATTATAAACCCATATTTATTTATTTTTTTCCCTTCTTCTTGTATATAGACCACATCTAAAGAAAGATCTTGCAAAAGGGCCCATAATATCATGAAACAACCTGGCATAGCAACAACGATTTCCCTCTCTCCTTCTCCCCTTACTGACGCTCCTCCATGTCTCTCCTGTCCCCTTTTTTTCTCCCTGTCCTCTTTTCCCTTTCTCTTTTCCTTTTCCTCTTTTCCCTTACCTTTGCCATCACAGTTTCCTTATTGTGGAGATAGTACTTAGGAAAGGAAGCCCCAAGGAGACTTTTGACTACCAGATAACAAGTGGAAGGATATGCCTGTCTTGCAGGGAAGGCTTTGGCACTTGCTGTCGGTTCAGGGAATACTGGAGGCTCTACTGCCACATCGAAGACTCCTGTGCTGGGATCATGAGTCCGGCAGCCGCTGCCCTCACTCCTGGCTTCTTTCACAAGCAGCATGAGTACGCTGAGGTGACACAGACTTTTATCCCAGAAGTGACAGAGTCTCTGCCAGAAAGAGTAAACCTGAGGTGTCTTCGTAAATGCTGGCAGAATAAGGAAGGTTGTAGGACAAGTGGAAAGCCAGTTACAGAATGGCAATGTTCCTGATTTTGCTGTACATCACATCTCTGCCCCTTTCTCTGTAAGAATCCAAAAGGTGTAACGTGCCCAGAGCAGTAAGTAATTTTTCATCCAGGAAAGGTGAAAAACCTGGATGCATCTGCTGAGGGTGGTGTCCACCTGTTTTTAATGCAGCATAGCTTGGGAATGAGGTAGATGATCTGCAATGACTGTTCATTAAGGCACAGTTAAGAGTTAAAAATTTTAAAGGACATTCATTCTTTGGTTAAAGCCCATTCACACATCTGTTCATGATGTCTTGAGTTTACTTCGGTTTTCCACTGTTCAGTAGAAACAGTACAGGCAACTGCTATGTAAGTCAACATAAGAGTGCTGGGAATCCTCAGCTCATTTATCTCCCCTAATTGCACTGATTTAATAATAATTAATATCCTTCAACATTTTGATCACACTTTTCATTCACAGAATTCAAAATTGAGTTGCAAACACTAATTAAGATTCAGGGTACCCGTCAAACAGAACCTTAGAGTGATCAAAATCTTAATTCTGTAGTTGTATAAACACTTTGTGTGAAGTTATAGGATAAGGAAAAAAGCTTGTGTCACTTCCCTCTTTCTCATTTTCTGGTCAAATGTTGAAATCCAGCTATGAGGAGGCATTCTGTTATTTATTATTAGAAGAAAAGTATGACACTTGTGTAATAGTTGACTTATTAATGTGATAATTTACTCCCCAGGACCACAGACTTGTGGCTGCCATATATGAGCTGGAAACAAGTCCTTTTTACAAAATCATGTGTTAATATGTTAAGCAACTGCCTTCTCTGTTTATATATATCTTACACTACCTCTGCAAGCACTGCTTCTAATTCAAAAGAAAGCAGCTGTCAATAAGGATCTCGAGCATGAAACATGGAGAGACGTTCCTGGAGGACATCAAAAAGCAAGCCTTAGGATGGAAGAGGAGCAAAAAACCCAGAACAGAGCCATTCAGCAAGGGTAACTGGAACTTATGACATAATAAGAAAGCTATTGAGGGCAAAGATTTGGGAGCAAATGGCAATGACAGAGGTAGTTGGGACAAGAAAGAGGATATAAAATGAATGTATGAGGGTTTATCTGTAAATGTTCAGGGAAATGGTTCCTGTTATAAAGTCTAAATTGTATTGTGAAACATCTTGAGAAAAGAAAATTGGGTTTTGACTCTTCATTGTCAGATTATGAGGTTCTTTACGTATGTGATACACACATGCTATTTTCTTTCTTATTAATACGCACCATTATTTGTATTAAAAGTTTTCTAGCTGCTAGTGCCTCATCTGTTAGTAGTGACAATGATATTTATTATTTTAAATAACTGGTGTGTTAAACACATTCAGAACTTCTTATCTTTAAATTTGTCAATTGCTTTATATTTTTTTCTTAATGTACGTTACCTACTTTCTGTCCTTCACTTTCTCCATGTATGAATAATGGTTTGATTTCTTCTGGAAACATTTTTAAGAAAAATTTCATTGTCTAAGTTTTTGACCAGGGACTGACTTTCTTTGATCTAATCTCAATGTGTCAAGAGAGCAAGTCACAGAAGCATAAGTTGCTTTCCTATAGATAAGGAAAGTGCTCATCCATCACTTCAGGTATTCGAGGTGCTTTTACTCTCTCTCATAATTTTCTTTCTTTTATGACTAATGCCTTGTCAAAATGTCTTCTCTTCCAAATTAAACTCATTTTGACTAACACAAGTGAAATAAAAGCCTCTTCTGTGGCTACTTTTCAAATATTTGTGTAATATTAGAAATTGCTAACCTTTTTTTCCCCTCTCTTTTAAAAGACATGAATGGCAACAACTTTCTTTCTAGAGGTATTTACAAAAGACATGCTTTAATGAGACAAACTTTATGACAGCAGCCCTTTCAAAGGTAACAATGGCATGAAAAGCACAAGATAATGCTTTAGCATGAAAGCTAGGGCCATAAGTACGTGGAACAAGGAAGAAATTATGTTAACAGTAGTTAAGATTCATTTTGTATAGTACGGAGAGGAATATGTTATTATAATATCTTATAATAGTTGTGAAGCATGAGTTTTAGGGGCATGCTTTGTGTGTTGTTGATGGTTTTAGCACCACTTTTAAAGAATCTTCACTAATTGTTCAACATTTGCTTGAAGTATAGTCCTGTTGATGGCATCCTATGTAGCCACAGAATAGGCTGTAGCTGGGAGCCAGATTGCTTTGTACAGATGCTTCGGGACTATCCCTGTAGCATAATCAGTCTTCATGTCTCACCATTTATCATTTCCTTTGCTGAGATCTCCAAATACCATTGTTGAAAACAAAGAAGAGAGGATAAAGGCTAGATGAATGTCTTTGTACCATGTCTTTGTTCAGGTAACATTCAGGTAATACATTTACATTGTATATACTGCATTATATACAATGTATTATGTATACAGAATATTCATACTGGTAGCTGGAAATTGCCAAGTCCACAGTGATAAGTGGTGGAAGTGGAAACGAACCAAATACTTATGTTTCCTAGCAAGAAACTTAGATTCTTCAGGACATTTTGGCTCATTTCATGAAAAAGCTGACAAAAGCAGTCTGAATTTGTGAAAGAAGTATTTTACTAATCCACGTGTTTGGATGTGAAGGTTTTGAAATGGCGTACATATTGGTTTAAATATGCAGACAACCAACAAAACATTTTTGGTTCTCATAAATACACCTGGCATGCAAGGAGCCAGTACTAGTGAGTCTTTTTGATATATCTGCAAGGAAACACAAATAGGAGAGGGAATCTGTAATAGAACAAGCTGTTCTGAATGTCGTTATGCTCTTGATGTTTACAGCCATGTGAAAATGAATCTAACATGGTTTATTACAGAACAGTGATGGAGCAGCATTTGAGTGAGCAAGAAAATCTTTTGCTTGCTATTATGCTGTTATAGCTGAGAAGTATTAAAAAATGAATGTAAAATGGAAGTCACCTTTCCTAAAAATTGTAGTATAAAGAAGTATAACTTATGTATTCTGCAATTATGAGGAAAAAAAATCACTAATGACATGTTTTCTTGCATCTGCCTGCTCAAGCAAATGACACTGTAATGACAATAGTATGTTTCTAATGTATTTTTATCATCACAGAACTGAAAACTCAGAAAAGTTTTTATTTGACTTGGTCTAAGGTGTGCAAATCTTCTAAGTGCTAGATCCATAAAAAATCTTTTGTGTGGGCAAGTGGTTTTTAATTTTCTTTTGGACTTTGTTTTTTCCTTTCTATATTTAAACAATGGAAGTTCTGGTTCTGTGCTAACACTAGAATTAAATGGGTCTTGAGTCCTATGACTATTGCATTATGAGCTTGTTTAAGGCAGATTTCAGGATATGCGAACTGTAGCCCTTGCTCCCTGTAACACCTAGTATAAGCCCCACTGTGGATTTAGGTGCTTGTGTACCAAGGATTGAAGGTCCAGCTTTACTATAGTACAAAGAGTGGATGGAACAGATACAGGAAAAGTATTATTGGATGTAAAAAACCCTAAAAATCAGATTTCCAAAAGACACTGTGCAAGCAACAATGATATGGTCAGAATATGGAGTCGTATGTGTGGGCTCTGATTCTGTTATGTCACTCAATATTGGCTTTTCAGCTAAGTGGTCTTGATTACTTCTGATTTATACTTTGTTAAACAACAAATAGATGCAAAACAAACACTCTAAATGCAATAGTAATTTTCTGTATACAGCTACATAAAAACAAAAAACAAAACAGAAAATAGTTTTTCTACATGACATTCCTGAAACTGTAGAGAAAATTAAAATGATAAATTCATTTCTTTATAAGAAATTAACATTTTACTAATTATTTAAGTGTTGTTTGGATGCTTCAGGATAGTGTCAACAAGAATAAAACCAGCTGTGGATAAGGAATGATGGATTTTATATGTATACATATATATATATATATATATGATCTAAAATATTAATTGCTTCAAGCACTGTCATTAGGACCTTTCAGTTGTTCAACTGGTAAGGGAGAAGTGGCCAAGAAAATAACTCTCTCTCAAAAACTCTTTCGTCTAGTGTTTGTTGGTTTATCTGTTTCATTACAAACCTATCTAATTTGTAGGTTTTCAAATGGATTTTTGCAGTTGCAGCTCATGAATCTGTTTGCAACAGTTCAGAAACTTTTCTGAGATGCTTTTGCCCTTGGCTGCCTTCTGCCTCTTTGTCAGTATTCACCTCATTGTTCTGATACATCTGTTTGAGGGACCAAGCTGTGCTCTTTGGGTATATGAAATTGTCAACTTCAAGTGTAGATCTTCCTGGCAATAAAACAAATACTGTGGAGCTTGTGGGCTGAACAACATTACAGTTTTCAAAGTAAGATATAAAAATGAGGACTCCATTTTTATCCCCCCCCCCCCCCACAACAAAAAACAAGAAAATAGCAGAGAAGAAAGAGCTGGACCATGAGTCATATGAATTTAATTAAATGTATTGGGCTTCAGGTCAGCTTTGATTAATAGGATCTTCTGTGCTAAAATGCATGAATCCTTTTAGTCTGCACTAAAGAACAAAATCCTCTACCAGAAAACAAGCCAATTGTATTCCAGCTCTTTACTGAAGAATATTAAGACCCATAGTTTTGAGCATATTGACTTCCTCATGCTCTATACCAGGCTCTTTTACACTTGGACATAATGGTGAGGAAAGACTGATCATAAGAAATAAAGAAAAAATGACATTCAAAATAAGTTGCAGCTAGTTCTGGATGTAGTTTACATTCTCAGGTCCTTAAGCACCCAAGCTTATTTGAAAGTTTAGGTTTCAACTGTAAAGGGTGAATACAGTGACAAAACATGTGAGTTTCTAGGTGTCTGTCAATACAGAAAACTTCGTACCCTATCAAGCTTAATTTTCTCTTCTGCTTTAGCAATATTTGATGGATCCATGAAAATAGAATTAGTAAAACCCCATTTTTTCTTTTGAAAGAAGTGTTTTCATAGAAGTTTACTCAAATGCATCTTTTTGTTAATAGTATTATTCCTGTGGTTCCCAATGCATTTTACATTATAAAGACAAGGATTTTCTTCTGGAAAGTGTTAAACCTGGAATTAAATAAGGTAACACATAGCTTTACATTTGTGTTCAGACCCAAAGTCATAAAACACAGAGGCAGAGGAGCCTTTACTATATAGCACAAAATGAAAGACAATAAGCAAGTCTTTTGCGCTAGTAGTCTTAGAAATTCTCTCTAACTGCATCTGACTCTTCACTGTATAAATTTTTATCTGGTTACTTCCTCTATAAGTTGTTAATTTATAAACACGTTATCTGTGAAAGTATTATTGAAAGCTACTTCAACTTATTATACTATGGAAAAAAAAATATTTTTTGAACCTCTTTTTATTTCTTTCTTTAGCTGTTACAGTGGACACATGCCTTTGTGTGAACATTCATGGCTGAGTCTTCCCAGTAGATAATAGTTGTCACTCCCCAAACTCCAGTTTACCTACCTGTAAATAGTGTATGAAAGGAGCTGAAAAATGCAAATGGCTCTAAAGATTCTACAGAACATAAGAATGAATGACTGTCAAAGACATTCTCATATATATTCACGGTTAGCTGTGGTCTGTCACTCAACATGCATGAGGAAATGCAAGAATTGTTATAGTAGGCCTTTTTATTTGTATGTCCTTTCTTCAATATTAGTCTGTAGCAGATACTGCAGAGGAAAGTATGACAATTCAGTGAACTTTTGGTTTTAAAATTTGGTTTTAAATTTGAAAAGCTGAATGAAATTGCAGATTGCAATTTTTTTTCTTAGATCTCAGCATTTTTTTTTGTTGTTTTCAATATAAGCACTTCCATATCTTAGACTGACAACCTTGTCTGTGTGCTGGCAAAAGGTCAAAGTAGCTTGAAGAGACCACAGGTATCTTACTCAGTGTAAAGTTTCTCCAGTACTTCTCTGTGAAAATACTGCTATAAGATTTCTCATGTCTTTCTAATCAACACGAATAGCCTTGGATCAGAACAATGTAAAACAATTTCAGGTGTGCTATTCTTCCAAAATCTGCCACAACTTCCTGTCTAGCTTAAAGCTCTGCAAAGCTGATAAAGCTCTAATATTATTAATAGCAGGGATCTTTTCTACAGTAATTGTTAAGTATTTGTTGTTGCTCAACTCACCAGTGCTAAGGTACTGGGAAAAAGTAGAACCAGCTCTGTAAGAGAGGATTCATAGAAGACTGCCACAGCATCACACATATGAAAAAAGTTTTGCCATCAGAAAGTTTTAGGTCTAATTTCCAAGCTGGCAGCTTGTGTTCACCAAATTTGATCATATTGGGTGTCAGATAAGCACAGTGAAAAAGACCCATAATAGAACTACTAATTTTTTCTTCAAACTTTTTTAAACCTCTACCCAGCAATCTCCATAGAACTAAGTGTTCTACAAACACTTCCATGTGAGCTTTTCTCTTGAATATATCTGTAGAGTTTTCACCATGACCGGACATTAGTTCTGTTCTGTAACATTTTAGCATTGCACTTCACCTGACTTGCCACACTGTATATGCACTACAATACTCTGTGCATCACCATTTGGTGAAGCCACCAGTTAAAGAACTAGAGAACGAAGAAACTTCTTTGCTAATTATTCAAAAGCTCTCTAAACTTGTTGGGCTAGGAAGAGTGGAATGACAGAATAATCTCCAAGAATAAGAAGAAAATGAGCTAAGATATGTTATTTTGTCTTGGCTAACAAAGTATTATTCTTTTTTTGTGGCTGCTTTCATTTTCAGATTAAACAACTGCATAAAATGAATCAACACTGGGAACTTTCATTCTTGTATTTTAGCAGAAAAAATCAGTGAGTTTACAGGGTTTTCTGAATGACCTTAGGCAAGTTATTCACAAATGTCTGAATTTCTTTTCGACTACATTAAAAAATTACCTTTTTTTCCTTTTCCAGGATTCATTCACATGATGAGTGAATTATCATAATCCTACAGTAGTCCAGAGTGGAGTGAGATGAATGTATAGAAAAAAATGGAATAGGCTTAGCTTTTAGAAAAAAACCTTGGAAGGAGAAAACATGTGGACAATATGCTCAGTCATAAGTCTTAGGTATGTTCACATGCACATTTATATTTGTACTAGATGGCACCTGTCAACAGGCTTCACTCTTCAAATAGGCATAGGAAACTTCAGTATCAGCCTCTCTATTACTTCATTTTTTCACATTTAAAAATTAATCTTACTATCCATGTCCTCCAAATAAAAGCTAGAATTTTAAATCTAATAGAAAGTGGAGAGATGAAAGAAAATAATGTGAATAAATAAATGTTATCAGTCTAAATGAACTCCTAAACCTTTAGATAATAAAGGTGCATGAGGATAGTTTATGTCAGTTAAAACATCTTTGTCTATTGTGACATTATACCTATTAATCTTAGCTGAGGATCCTGTCCATAAATTACTTTCAGAAGACTTACATTCCTCTGACTATTAAGGGAGGGAGCTTTTGCCTGTTTTTTTAACGTACATTTTAAAAGTTGCATTCTGTACAGGCTGTATGCTTCTCATCCTACAATCTACATGCAAGCATAACTATTTATTAGGTATACGTCAAAAGAAATACTAGATTAGAAATCTGGGTACCAAACAACCTTTGCCTCTTCACATATCCCTGCAAATGAGAACCCATCATTTCTCCACAGTTGAGGTATTACAGATTGAGGCATTGACAATGAAAACTTTCTGTTTTCTTGAACCTGATTTGTCCTCAGCATTTGCCTGAAGTGGTCCTTAGCTCTCTGACTGAGGCTTTTGAATGATTAGTGGAGGAAGCTGATGCAGCTGATTTTAACTGAGCCTTTGAAGCAAAAGAAAAAAATAATGGAAATCAAACCTAACTTCTGGCTTATATGGCAGCTAGATGTTTGCTTACTGACACATGTATAACTTTTTAAACAAGGCGTGTTGACCCTCTATTATCATATTGCATGACTGAAAATAAACTGAATAATGAAGTGAATACTCTAAACCAGCTCCAGGAATACTTCATTTTACCTCCTTACCCTCTCATTCTCCATGCAAAGGGTGTGCAACACTAAAGAAGAAATTTAGTTAACAAATGCAGTTAGTATCTCTCCTTGCTTAGAAGATCCCTCTAGGCAAAATGCTGGTCCTTTTGTACTTAGCAGGGATTTTGCAATTGACTTCAATGAGTCCCGGGTTTGCATGTAATTTACCCAAACAGAACTTTATTATATAAATTTCCCTGGAGGCACCATTGACATTTTCAAACCTCTGTGTATTAATTTAATTTATATATAGCTACAGCAATTGTTTACAGAAGAAAAAAAAATACTAATGTACTTTGTCCTTGTAAATACAGTCTTCTGCTAAACTAAAATTTCAATTAGGCTACTAATGCAGTGTACTGGTGTATTGCATTTGACAATAGTGGGATCTTCCATGCTCCCAAAACAGTGACTGTTTAAACAGTGAACTGCTCTACTTTGAAACAAACTTGATGGATTGGTGTTAATTTGCTTCCCATACAATAGCTTTTGTGAAATATATAGTTACAAGCTGCTGACAATATATTTGGTTGATGACCTTCTTACTCCTCCTTAGGTTTTCAAAACTTCCTTTTTTCTTTCTTTCTTTTTCTTTTTTTTTTCCAAATTAAACAAGAATTAAAAAAGTTTTTTTCTTGACGTTTGACTCCATGCTGAGATTTGTGAGCTTTTACCATGTGCAGGCCCATCAGCCTCAAACATATGTCAGAGAAGTTAGTCAGTATAAGTTACTAACTTTAAGTTAAGCACTTGAATAAGGTTTGCAACACATACCTTACTAGAAGCAGCACAGTACAAGCAACCCTTCTCATTTTGGGAATATTACCTATTGTACCCAAGCTAATGTTGCAATGGTCAGTAAAGTAATCTTCCTGTGGTGTTAAAGATGATAATTTTTAAAAACTGTGTTTTTCAATCCCATTACAATTTTTGTTCTTCTGCAGGATCTCTCATTAGAACTTACACTGTTTCTCCATCTCTGGCTTTCAGCTACATATGTAAAGAATGTATATTCTTGCATTTTTTTGATGAAACCTGAGCAAATTCTTTTGGTAATGTTATATTCAGAAAACTTTCCACAGGAGGTTAGGAAAGCAGACAAACTACAAAATATTTAATTTGAAAATCTGTCATCTGCAGCTTTCTCTACATCTGTTGCCCAGAAACCAGAGTCCAATGCTTTTTAATTGTGAATGGCCAATTTTCTCTAGAATCTCTTAGAGTTACAGAACATCACCAAAGTATTGACGTCTACGTGAGTAGGCAGATATCTTGAAACAGTGATCCTTCCTCAGCTCAGTAAAATATTAGTTCAGGTCTTCAATCACAATCTGACTATTTTCCTACTGACTCCTAGTACACAGGGACTGGAAACCATATGGAAGAGGTCCCAAAGAAATAGAGCATGTTATTTCATTTGGGTGCTACCAGTGATGTTCATTGTTTTCTTACGATCATCACCAACATACCTGTCAAAATCCCCATTTATCTCAAATCTCTTATTTTGAAAATTTTAATTTTGTAGGAGAATGAATATGAAAAAGATTCTCCTGCTGTGTTTGATTGTCAATCAGTTTCCTTTTCTGCAATGGCAATTTAAAATGTGTTAACAGCCTATGTATTTGAGGAATTACTTTACTGACAATTGGTAACAGGATGACATTAACTAGTACCTGGTTGAAGGGTAGCATTTTATTTTATAATGATGTATTACATAAAAAAATTCCTGGAGTGATAGCTCTATTGGTACATTATACAATTATTATAGCTTACCATAGCACCAGAGTGCTCTGAGGATGCATTGCAGACGTATACTGTCAGAGCACTGGAGTCTTCTGTATTTTCCCTAATCCAAATCAAATCTGTGCCTATGCTGAGAATACAACTATAGTCAATCTTACAGTACAAAGTTTAAGATCTTGTTCATTTTTAAGGATTTATACGTGAGGTTGAAAAGTAAAATATTTTAGATGAAATTAGAAATGTTCTGTACAAAGAGTGTATTTAGCCCCATACAAGAAAAAACTTTTCCCCACTTTTCTGTCTGAAGGCCCTACTTCATTATAGCCTTATGCAAAGAAAGGGAGAAACAAAGCAATGACTCAGTAGACAGTGCTTTTAACAGACCTATTTTTTTGTGCTGTGGATCTAAGTATTCCTAGAAAGTATACTAATGTATGAATTAGATTTGTTACAAGCTTCCTGACACTGCAAGACTGCTCTGGAAATCTTGCCAGAATAAGTTTCTGAGATTCCAGTATGTTTTTGTATTCTCAATTTTCTACTAGTTCAAAATTCCAGCTAAGCAAAAAACTCAAGAAAGTGACAAGGGGAGTGTAAACAGTTCAGATGAAATCAGGATGTGCTGTTTGTTGGGGCAATGGGGTAGAACACTTTTATTTTCTCTAAACCAGCAAACCCATCTCCAAGTTTTCAGAAAATACTGTTAAGGTCAAAATCTTGTAGGGGAAGTACAAAGTTGGAATGGATCCTGTCCAAGAGGGGCTCAAGCAGGATCATCAGGGAAAATATTCAGAAAGATTGTTCCAGAGGTGAAATAAGGTAAAGATTTCTTCCTTCTCAGCTAGACTAAATGGTCCGTAGGAATTGCACAGAGAAGGCTGAAAAAGCAACACAAAGCCTAAGATCAATGAATGCCTCATTTTATTATCTGGATAATTATCTGAAACATGTTTAATTTCCTGATAATCTTTTTTTCAACTGCCCCACATTCCCAGTGGCTTCCACCTTACTAATTACTTTGCCCTCAGTTTCCAGAACCCCAGTGTCCCTTTCCAGCCTGAAGCATGCTATCTGAAATGGGATTGTAATGCATTCATTTAAAGTGCTTGTTACTGCAATGCTTATCAAACATGTCAACAATGGTGTTAGAAGTTGAAACAAACAGATTAACAGCTTATAGGACACTGTTGAATAAAATACTGTCCACAGATGACTTAATAAACTGCAAAACAGAGCAAGTAGCAATCACACACTGCCAATAATGATCCTGGAGGTGAAAGTTCCATTTGGAAAAAGTTCATTTATTTGGTGTCTGTGTAGCTCATTTGTCCAGAAGGGGGAGAGTATTTGCAAGCACAGCAGAAAAAAACATAATGAAGCTGTAGGGTTTTTGGTGCAAAAATTTAAAACTCTAGTTTAGAGGTTGAGCATATGAAGTACAAGTTCACCCAAAAGCTCAGAAGAATCTATTTTATACCAAAAGTTCGTAAATATGTGTAAAGCTTTAAAGGCCCCTGGAGTTTAAAACTTATTAGCCATGACACAGTAACACAGCTTGTTTGATTGCTTTGACATCCTCCACTCCCCCCTGAAATGATATCAAATTATGAATTATTAATGTTAAGGTTAGTTTACATTTAGTATTAAATTATTGAATATACAGGGTGAATAAAAAGTTCCTTAGTCATTAGTTTTAAATTCAGAAAAAAACCCACCAAACAGTAGACAAATAAGGAGAGGTGTTTCTGAGAATTCACACCACTGTAAATTAATGTAGAATAAGTAGAGATGGGGATTTAAAGCTAAAGGTAAGGAGATGACCACTGGGATACCTTCGTTGTTGGGATGAATCAACAATAACTTTCTGTCTCTGGAGGCCTGAATTGAAAGCGCATAACAAGTTAATAATGGTGGTCTCTGAGTTCCCCATTTAGCTAGCATTTGCACCATCAAACAATCAAAAAAAAATTGGCAGAATTACTTGATGTGACTGACAGGAAGCAGAGGGTTAGCAATAGCATGGGACCAGAATAGGAGGAGTATGACAAACCAAAACTGAGGAATATTGGCAGAGCCACGTGGGGAGATACACAGTGCAGCTGCCTGCAGTGTGCTGAGCTCCAATTAGTGCCATTAGTTTCTCACTTGCAGGAGTCAGACGCCCAGTACACAAATGTATACTATAAAACCCACATCACACCAACAGGAAAGCTCTTGCACGGGGATGGGAGAGGGGCTGTGGTGGCTCGTGCTGGGAATGGCCCGTGGCTGGCAGAGACGATAGCCAGGGAGTCCGGCTGCTTGCCTGTGTTAGAACGGCTGCTGTGTTGGGTTACTGCACCTGTTCACTCTAGGTGAGACTGCCGTGACAGCACCTTGAAGTCAGAAAGACAGGGACTTTCTGATGATGGTACCTGTGTGAAGGTGGCCCTGGGTGGCTTTGCCTGACCCCTACAGCCTTAGTCACTGGATGGCAGTACAAATTTTCAGTGTAATGCAAACAGAATATGTTAAGCTTCTGCATTGGATTCTTCAGACCACAACTTATGATATTAAAAAATTATAACTATTTTTAAAGATCCTACAGTAATCTGCCTCATCATAAAATTTCCCCACAGCAGCTCTCTACTGGAAACCATTTTGGCTTTTACATTCTAACATTAGATATGACATTGAAAGTGAAGAAAACCTTTTGTTGCCTTTTCACTCTAAGAAAGACATCTCACTTGGTCCAAGGCTGAGCTAGCATCTGCTTAAACAATTTCTTGCCTTCAACCAAAAGGCGGGTGTGTGAATGTGTCTATTGCTATGGCAAACTCCATATCATGCAATAGTACTTACGAAGTAATTATCTTTGGACATTTGAGAAGGAATTGCTAAATACCCATTTGTTTGTTAAAAGGCAGAATCTTTAATGGTTAAGCATCTGAGGGGTCAGCTGATAAAGAGCAGATTTTGTTGAAATATAATTACAGAAATAGACTGAAATATGTTTACAGAATGAAACACACTTTCTTGTGAAAAGACAGAAGTGTGCATATTCATAACAAAAGATTTCTAAATATAAATAATTTAAGGATCAAGACAAAAAGCAAGGAGATGCATATTATAATATGAAAATATCTATAGTGTGGCATCTCCAATGTGATATGTGGAGAACTTCTCAGGCCTGGGACTTTATCATAATAATTGCTTCAGCAAAGTTATTATCTCTGCAGAGAAGCTAACAGTTATAAGTGTTGTAATGCTTTTAACTGTCTTGAATATTCCCTTTCTTAACAAATCAGAACTAGGTTCAGTTTAATAAATTGATGATAGTGGGGAGAAAAAGAGACTGAATTGCAGGGTGAAGGAGAAAACTATATTGTTAATATTATTGCATGTATATTGTTAATATTATTGCAGACATAACGCTGGACTAACATAAAACAAGGACCCAAACCAACTACTTTGGAACAAGATGAATTGTGTCAAATGAATGCACTGCAAGTGAGTACCCAAAGTCACATAACGTAGTTGATCTAAAGATTGAAAACAATTCAGTTGCCCAATAGCTGTCCAGTATGTCAAATAACTAATAGGTTGGTTGGTTTTGGGGTTTTTTAATCCTCTTTTCACAGGAGACTGGGTCATACTGGGAAGTGAAGGTCTCAATAACAGAACTATCTTTTCATATCTATGGGATATGTCTCTTTAGGCTGCTTGGTACTCTCCTGGAGGCACCAGCTTTGGACCCATCAGGAATTCCACTGTGGATGTTTCTTCTCTGACACATCGTCCTTCTCTCATAGCTGTTTCACTCACTATTATCATCTTGCCATAATATTTGAGATGGAAATAATATGGGTGGAAAAATAAGACTGTAAAGGCTTCTTAATTAGCTTACCTCAGAAATACATAAAAAAATAATTTCAAGGTAACACTAGTCAGTAACTGCAATTTTGCATATATTTTCAAGGTGTAATGACCACAAGAAAAGTCTTTCAACTAGGCATTTACAAGCAATTAATTATAGGGGAAATACCAAAAAATACTGTCATAGCAATTGTGCTAAGTTAATTAACAAAAGGCAAAATGGGAATAATTTTAATGCTCATCTTTCTAGTAAGACCAAGTGCATTTGCATAATATTTAAAACTAGTCATTAAACCAAGAGGAAAACCTGTATAAGACAGAAGACACAACCAGGATAGCTTTTATTTGACCAGGTCTGATGCAGATACAGTGAAGGCATAGTGACATGGATTTAACACTTACTAACTGCCCATATTCCTTGTTGGGCTTGTGTTACTGTACTGAACACTATTCTTCTGTGGTTTTGAAGGTAAAATTAGGCTTGTCGCCAGTGGTGTACACATGCTACAAACCGTTTTGTTCCCAAAATCAAGTTTTTTGAGACTCCTCACCTGCAACTTGGATAAACACTGCTGATTGCTCAATTACAGTTTGCATCTCAGAATGAGTAGTTCAGCATAAGCATGATTTTGAATCCTATTTTCTTACTCTGATAAGAGTATTTTCTTACACAGTTGGTCAGACTATGCTTACTGGCTGAGGAAACTGAATTTACATTGTGCAAGTGGAGCTGTGTTGCAAAGATCAGCCTACCTCAAAGAAATTCCCTGGTAAAATAATTTGTGGATTTCATGAACATCTACTCTTTTTGTAGCTATGATATACACAAGTATATCAGGGTGAATTAAACAGCCCCTTCTTTAAGTAATCAGTTTCATCATAAAGTGTAGAAATTAAATAAGAAAATGAATTAGTCATCTAGCAGTGCTCTACCAAAAGCAGATAACAACTTCCTCTACAAAAGTAATTAATAAGAGATGATGCCATTTAAAACTAACAAAGGCTAAAGAATCTATTTAAGGATTACACCACAAAGGACCTATGATGTCAGAATAGCTCTGCATACAAAACAAGAGCAAAATTATAAATCTGAGATTTCAATTCCCACTAAATGTTGATAAACCTAAGAGGAAATCTGAGTTTAATTTGAAGATAAGATACCTTTGAACATATTATGGAATATCTTGTCACAAATTCAAAAGTAGAAGACCTTCAAGTTGAGGAAACATCATAGGCTTATATACATAGAAGCATAACACCTATTCATAAGTTAAAACTAGCCTAGCTATCTCATGAAGGTGCTGAGAAAATGAAAGGATGACAGCCACAGATACTTTAAATTTGGTAAGCCATTACAGAAATATGCTTTTCTCTTTCCAGAAGAAAAGAATATAAAATGTTAGCAATGAACAAGCAGGAGCATGCTCTGATCCCATCACTCAACTTTACAGCACAGCTCTTTCCTGTTCACCCCTGCCAGCAAGCCACTAACCACAGAAATCAGACCGAACAAACAGAAGCAGAGAAGAACATCAAGAAAAAGCAGACTTCCACTTCAGCACCACAGACAGATTAATTTTGCCATACTGCTCATAGTAAATGAGATTAATGTTTTCATTATCATCGCTTTAGTTTGATACTGAATTGTTTACAGTATACTGATGGTTTATCCTGTTAGTAAACTGACTTGGACTTAGTTGTGTGGACAGGGAGGCTTATGATAGACTTGACAAATAAAGAGAAATTATAAGATTGATTGGAATTCAGCATTATTAATCATAATTTATGTTCCAAGACTTTTCCTTGAATTATTACTTCTGAGAAAGTAGGATGGATCATGTCCCTCAACTTTAAAGACTTAAAAATTGTACTGCTAAGTGGGACCCTCTATTAGTTTTGGGAATAAGGTTCTTGAATTTTTTCCAAAGCAAGTCTGCATCGAGAAAAGTGTAAGCTCTGCTGAAAGCTTCCACACAGGAAGACATAAGAAAGACTATAACTAAGCAATTTTTATGTGCCCATGTCCTTTTTTCTTTATCTTTTCTCCTTTAACAAGCATATAGTAATGATTAATGACCACTTGTGTTTATTTCCCTGTGTTTTTTCTTTTAATCACATTGTGTACTAAAGCATGATAGAGATCTCATTTTAGCTTGTGCTTAAATAGCACAAGTCATTCCATGGATCAGTAAAATTTGGCTCCCAATTTTTGCCTTCCTTTACATTATGAATTACGTTTGGTCTTTTAAAATGAAAGCACTTGCTCGTCAGACTATCAAGTTGTGTATATCACACTGATGTTACATTTACTTTGTTTTAGTAACAGAGCGGACTGATGTAAGTCAATGGAAAAAATGTAGTCAGCTGACTTGCTCCTACAACACTACTTTCACTGTAACAACAATAAAAACCAACAGTTAATTACAACTGATAGTTCTAGTAACTGCAGTTAATCTTCTGACCTATGATCTTTTACAAGTTACCACTACAAAACACATTTCATGCTTTTGCACTGGATGCCATAGGCTGGATTCTTCAGACCATTACACCTGAGTAAGAATAGTATGATGATAAATTATCAGGCTTAATACTAGTTTAGCTGAATTGAAGAAGATGAAAATAACGTTGGTGGCTTCATGTACTTCATCAGGCACAATGTCTTCTAATACCAGTAGTATGCATTTAACTCAATACCTGGTATTGACTTAAGGTATTTGGGAATTATTCCCTCCTTTAATCTTTTATTTTAGGCATCCATGCAAAATTGAAAAGTGATGTCACTCATTCTCTCAGTGCTTTTGTAGGCTATGTACAGTTTATTGGTTGCTTAAATGGCATAAAGTGAAAGAAACGCTACATAATTTGCTCTACTGTTAAACTTACTAAGCAGGAATGTTTGTGTATGTTATTGCAACCACATCCAAGGAAGCAGTACTCCCTTCCCTGAAGGACACAGAGATAAAGGAAAACTAATATGCAGCCAATTAAACATACCGGATAATAATAAATTTGCTTTTAAGTATCTGTAAGTAGCTTTGGTTTCTCTGGTGCACTACTCTTTGTCAGATGCAGTATTGATTGTTCTGCACTGAAGCTATTTTTTCTTCATTAGCTTTCCAAACTTTTCCTTGCCTCAATTTTCTTCAGATACAAAAGCTGAGCAAGATTATGTGAGACTTGTTGCTTAGCAACACTCCTATTCCTAAAATGATAATGGCTGAGCACTCCATGTCATTTTCTTGTGAAGTCAGTCAGATATTCCTCTTTTCTCTCCTTGCTCCACAGTGTTTCAGGACCTCTCTCTCTCTCCCCCCCTTCTCCCCTCCCCCATTAAAACCAAAAAAAAGTAAAATGATAATTAGTCACAATTTCACAATATATATTATGCTGCCACATGCAACTTACATGCTATTTAAATTTAAGGCATCTGTATTTATATTTTATCTCCCTGCAGAGAGGGAAAAAGTACCTAGAAGTGTTGACCACCAGCAAAATGAAGGGAGGGATGGAAGAAGGGAAGAGAGAAGCGGAAAGTTTTGGGGAGGTGAAATGCCATCCTTTATTACTCTCAGAAATATTCTTACCCTTCAAAGAGGATTTTTGGCACTTCTAGGAATAATGGATGTGTCGTGGTTTAACACCAGCCAGCAACTAAGCACCACGCAGCCGCTCACTCACTCCCCCCCCATCCAGTGGGATGGGGGAGAAAATCAGGAAAAGAAGTAAAACTCGTGGGTTGAGATAGGAATGGTTTAATAGAACAGAAAAGAAGAAACTAATAATGATAATGATAACACTAATGAAATGACAACAGTAGTAATAAAAGGATTGAAATGTACAAATGATGCGCAGGGCAATTGCTCACCACCCGCCGACCGACACCCAGCCAGTCCCCAAGCGGTGAATCCCCGCCCCCCCACTTCCCAGTTCCTAAAACTAGATGGGACGTCATATGGTATGGAATACACTGTTGGCCAGTTTGGGTCAGGTGCCCTGGCTGGGCATGAGAAGCTGAAAAATCCTTGACTATAGTCTAAACATTACTGAGCAACAAGTGAAAACATCAGTGTTATCAACATTCTTCACATACTGAACTCAAAACATAGCACTGTACCAGCTACTAGGAAGACAGTTAACTATATCCCAGCTGAAACCAGGACAGGATGCCTCACACCTTGAGTCCTATAGAATTAAAGAGTGCAGAGACTTACAGAAAAAAGAACTTTCTGTTTGAGAACTGTTAAAATTCTGTTTTTTTTAAAAAAAGAGCTAGTGGTTCACTCTTGATCAATTAATCTCTCTTTAAAACACAAAGAGCAGTCCATTTAAATTCCTGCTATAATTGTCCATAAATAAAAATGCTTATTTTTTAAACAAATTAACATGCTACTTAGAGGAAGAGTGCACATCCTGTACAGAACAAACGGCATGTCCTATGGGGGAATCATTTGAACAAACACTCAGAGAATATGAATGACAAGGAAAATAAGCAGACATGGGACAGGTAAAAAGCCTCAAAGATACTGAAAAGCGGTTGGCAAGAGAAAGCAAGTCACTTTCTTCTGTAAGTCAGAAGGAGGCCTGAAATGGTCAAAAGTGTATTCTGTCTATGAGCCCATGCTTGTATGAATGCAGGTGTTCACTGACTTCACCAATGGTGGGGACAGCATATACCTGCATTGCTAGGAATATATGATCAAGCAAGTCCTATAGGAAAAAACTGCCAAGTGTTTATCATTATTAGAGGGTAAATTGGTTTTAACCAATTGCTTTTAACGGTACAAAGGTAACTGAAGCACCCTGATTTCCAAAGAGACCTCTTCCACATACAGATGTCAAAGCAATCCTTGTCCCTTCTTCCCTGTGATGGGAGAGTCAATGTACCACCACTTATGAACATCTCCCAGCTCCAGCTCATCAAGGACTGTTGACATGAGAGGACTATAGAGATGCTGTTTGTCACTGTAGAGAGAAAATTTGTGTGACCAAAGTTCAATTAGAGTTCAAGCTGGCCAGCACTGTGAAGGACAACAAAAGGGCTTTTTTAAATAAGATAACAGCAAAAGGAGGGTCAGAAATAACATTGGTCCATTGCTTGACAAGGTTGGTCACCTCACAAATAGGAATGTAGACAAAGCAGAGATATTTAATGCCTTCTTTGCCTCTGTCTTCAACACTGATGATGGGCTCTGGGACCCCCAGAGCTCTGTGTTGGAGGACCATTACTTGGGGGATGATAAACTCCCAGCTGACCCTGAACTTGTTTGAGACTTGCTGCACCAGCTGGATGCACATAAGTCTATGGGGCCCGATGGGATTCATCCCAGGGTACTGAAAGATCTGACTGATGCCATCAAGGGAATTCTCTCCATTATTTTTCAATGGTCTTGGGAGTCTGGAGAGGTCCCAGTTGACTGGAAGCTGGAAAATGTTGTCTCAGTTTTCAAGAAGGGTAAGATGGAAGACCTTGGTAATTACAGGCCTGTCAGTCCCACTTTAGTGCCTGGTAGAATTATGGAGAAGGTTGTTCTGGAAGTCATTGAAGAACTCTTGAGAGACAACACGGTCATTTGTCACAGTCAGCATGGGTTTAGGAGGGGAAAGTCCTCCTTAACTAACTTAATGTCATTTTATGACAAGGTCACCCATCTAGCTAACCAAGGGAAGCCAGTAGATGTGGTGTTTTAGCAAAGCTTTTGATACTGTCTCTCATAGTATCCTTCTGCATAAACTGTCCAGCACACAGCTAGACAAGTCTATAATATGTTGGGTGAGCAATTGGCTGATGGGTTGGGCTCAAAGAGTTATTGTAAATGGGGTTACATCAGGCTGGTGGCCAGTCACCAGTGGGGTCCCCAGGGCTCAATTTTAAGGCCAGTGCTCTTTAACATTTTTATAAATGATCTGGATGCAGGAATCAAATGCACATTAAGTAAGTTTACCAATGATACTAAATTAGGAGGAGCTGTGGACCCCTTGAGGGTAGAGAGGTCTTACAGAGGGATCTGGGTAGACTAGAGAGCTGGGCAATCACCAACCATATGAAATTTAACAAGAGCAAGTGCCAGATTCTCCACCTGGGATGGGGTAATACAAACTGGGGGATGAGAGGTTGGAGAGCAGCCCTGAAGAAAGAAGTCTGGGCGTTTGGGTTGATGGGAGATTGAATATGAGTCAACAGTGTCCTGGCAGCCAAAAGGGCCTAGCATGTCCTGTGGTGCATCAAGCACTGCATAGCTAGCCGGTCAAGGGATGTGATTGTCCCACTCTGTACTGCACTGGTGCAGCCCCACCTTGAGTCCTGTGTACATTTCAGGGTGCCTCAATATAAGAAGGACATCAAACTATTGGAGTGTGCCCAGAGGAGAGCAACCAAAATGGTGAAAGGCCTTGAAGGCAAGACATATGAGGAGCAGCTGCCATCACTTGGTTTGTTCAGCTT
>NW_010973041.1:1948730-1949193 GCF_000737465.1 Haliaeetus leucocephalus
CAAGGAGCATCTGGACAATGCTTTTAGTCATATGGTTTAGTTTTAGGTAGTCCTGTGAGGAGCAGGGAGTTGAACTTGATGATTCTTATGGGTACCTTCCAACTTGAGATATTCTATGATTCTATGATTTGTCTGCCCTGAGGTCTGAGAGAGAGAGCTAGCACCGAGGGGTGAGCACTGAGCCCATGTTATGATAGGGATGACATCTGTGCTTCTCTACGGCTGGTAATCCATGTCCATGGCTGAGCAAGTTATTGTGAGGTCCTGGTCTGGGCAGTCTGCATCTGGCAGTAGTGAAGAAAAGATGGTGAGGTTGTTATTAGGGGCAGCTGGACTGTACTGGATGTTCATCTTCCATACCTTTTCATCTTATGGCTGTTACACTGAGACTTGGCTCTGTGTACCCAGGACCTTGGTGGTCCGTAAGCAATGCAGTTTGGTGTGCACCTAACAGACAGCACAC
>NW_010973041.1:1949203-1966881 GCF_000737465.1 Haliaeetus leucocephalus
ACACTGTCAGAGAAGTCGCCTTTGTCCAGCATGGAGTTCACTTCTGCACCCTTCTATAAAGGCATCTGAAAAATCAGACAGTTATAAAAATGCCTCAGAGGTTTACTAAAAAATAAATAAATCAAATTAACAAAAATCAAGCCTTTAAATGCTTTCTTAGCCTGAAAACTCAAGTTCAGATCCTGTCAACATTAAATTATGAGTATCTGTCTAGTCATCACTCTTACTACTCTTTACCGTAAGTCTGAATACATCCTTTGAACTTCAGTTTTTTTTAACTGATTCTTAAAAGTATTGCTACACAGCGTTCCCATTATTCCACATTTCTTGGGTCAGGAGCATCGAGTTATTACTATGTTATTAACTCAGTAACTTTTGTAGCCTTTGTCAAACTTTCTTCAATGCAAAATGGTTTTCTCAATGACCTCCTCTCTGTGCCATAAAGCTGATCTCTACCAAGGAGGGGTAGGCTACCAGAAAGACGGAGAGATGCCTTTGTATTGTGGGACTTTGTCAGTGGCTGTGACACCTTCTACTTCTGCAATGTTGTTTAGCAGTATTTTACTGTACAGATGTCTAGTATTTTTAGTGATTTTATCCTTTTACATTATGTCTCTTGATCATGGCAAGGACAGGCAATCCTTTCCTTCCAGTAAGATTACTTGCTGAGGACATGCCAACCAGTAAAAACATCTTCTCCAAGCCAGATATAAAAAAAATCCAGCAGAGGAGCTGTGAAATGTAAATCATCTAGAGCTCATCTTTGGAGGCTGCCCAAAACATGGTTCCAAAGCCAACAGACAATACCTTTTTTTTTTTTCAGAAACAGTTCTACAGATATTCAAGTTTTTAAGCCTTTTTTTTTTTTTTTTCCTTTGTGTATATTTAGAATAAATCTATTAGGACTATGGAATTCATACGGTCCTTCTTACTTCTCAAGGATTTCTAGCATCCTTCAGTTACTCCCCTGGCTTAGATGTGAATTACTCTAACTCTTCTCCCACTGTTCCATTGAGGGACAGCATGTCAGCCAGGGTTCTCAATAGGAAAGTAAGAAAGTGTGATGTTTTTGTCTGGGATAGAGTTAATTTTCTTCATAGTAGCTGGTATGGTGCTATGTTTTGGATTTGTACTGAAAACAGTGTTGATAATACAGGGACGTTTTCACTACTGCTGAGCAGTGATTACGCAGAGTCGAGGCCTTTTCTGCTTCTCACTCCACCCCACCAGTGCGTAGGCTGGGGATGCACAACAAGTTGGGAGGGGACACAGCTGGGACAGCTGGCCCAAACTGACCAAAGGGATATTCCAGACCCTATGACTTCATACTCAGCATATAAAGCTGGGGGAAGAAGGAGGAAGCAGGGGACGTTCAGAGTGATGGCATTTGTCTTCCCAAGTAACCATTACATGTGATGGAGCCCTGCTTTCCTGGAGATGGCTGAACACCTGCCTGCTGATGGGAAGTGGAGAATGAATTCCTTGTTTTGCTTCACCTATTAATCTGTCTTTATCTCAATGCACAAGCTTTCTTAGTTTTACCCTTCTGATTCTCTCCCCCATGCCACCGGAGGGGAGTGAGTGAGCGGCTGTGTGGTGCTTAGTTGCTGGCTGGGTTTAAACCATGATAGAAACACAGGATAAGGGTCATCTTTGGAAAGCAGAAGAAGCTTTTCTGTAGGCAAACCTCTACCAGAAATTTATTGTTTTAATGTAAGGAAAAATTGGCTCCAAGGACCAGTAGAATCCAGGGCTTGAAAAATCTCTTTCAATTAGTGATTTGTTTAGGTATTATGGGGGTAGAGGAGAAGCTCTTTTCATGGACGGTTTACTTTACTGGGTCAAGGAGGATGAAATTACCAGTGTGATACAGATGCAGCACTAGTGATCATGCTGAGGTTTGGTTTTGAGCTCAGAAGGAACAGGCGATATCCTTGACTGTTATTCCACCTCAGATCTTTGCCCTCTGTAATCAGTGAGGTGCCAAGATAAGCAGAGGTGGCTGGAAGCAAGATCTGCTCCTCATCGTCACAGAGCTTCCATAAAAGGTCCAAGGTCATAGTAATCCTGTCTCTGCTGCTGGCTTTCCAGCTATGCCTGAGTGCATTCCATCCTGCAATCATGTTATGCACACCTGACACAATCATGTCATTCACCAAATAGAAGTTCAGTGTTCACTTAAACTCTTCACATGGCCTACAATTTTCCAGGCAGGTCATTTAACCCAAGTGACCAGAGGATATGCAACTTCAGCCATGTTGCAGACAGGTATGTTCAAGCCAGCTAAGGTGGGAGCAATACAATTACCAAATTCCCATAACAGAAGCTTGAATGCTTGCTAGATATCTTGAGGTCCTGATAGTGTCCTTGCTTACAACCAAGGGAGTACTGGTAACATAAGGACAATTTGCTATCATGGTAGTATGGTGCTGGGTCATCCACTCTTTTCCACCTGATATAAACATTTATTAATTACCTCAACATTTTGGCCTTCTGTACTTCTGATAGAAAAGCTGTCTTCATCCACAGGTTTGCTTTTGCTCATCACCTTCTTTGGCTTCCTCACTGTTAAAACAATAGATATAACTGCATGTGTGATACAATTCTTAGAGTTTAATGTAGGCCCACATCATCTACTTATAAAGGCTACTAGGAAAAAAGGCTTTAAAATTATTTTCCACTACCTTTCTGGAAAACTGAAATATGTTTTTCATGGTTTGCTCTCCTCATTTATTACAGAGTCAGCCCAAGTCAACAGCTCTTTTCTAGAAGACATTAGATGCAATAGCACACAAAAAAAGAGGACATTAACAAGAGTGAAGTGATGCTGCCTGTTTGATGTATTAAACAAAGGATGTCACTGTAGTATTAAAGTCACTTTATGTACCAGGAACTTTGTGTTCTGACAGAATTTATGATGAGCAAAATAAAACAAGAAAAAGTTTTCACAAGTGTATTTTAGCTGCTCAAATGAGCAGCTGCAAAATGCATAGCATTTTGTATTTCAAAGGTAGAGCGAAGAAAAAACTCCCCCCTTTACTTGTTCATCTCTGCATTTTGTACTCTGTATTTCTTTTTGTCCTTACTGTAACCATGGCCTTTTCTGCAGAGCTTTCACAACTAATGCTTTCATTTTGTCTATCTACACTCAAAACCTGTACTTACACAAAGTCTCCTATTGCTCAACATAGCCTGCTCTACCTAGCTACGTATTAAAAGAGGCTGTAGGTTGACGATGTGACTGACAGTATCATTAATGGTTTAAGGCATCACTGCCTGTCTTCTTCCACTGACCTCTTCTTTACTGTCACGTTTCTTTCAACACTTCTACCACAACATTCAGCTGTAGCAGCTACCCATTCAGCTGTATCAATTAGCTGCATATCTCTTTGCACAAAGAAAAAAAAAGGTGGGGGGGAGGTGCTTTGGGGCAGCAGTTTTTTGGTTTGGTTTAGTCCATCTTCAGATAGAACTTTCACTTGACTTAGTTCCTACTGCAGCTGTACAAATAGTGTGTCTTGGTGCAATGATAGGTGGGATGTAAAGAATGGGAAGCAAAGAGAGAAATGAGGGTTTGTGCTGAACATGAGCTGTTCCCTGAGTCTGAGGTTGGTTTCTATGCATGTTGTAAAGAGGTTTTAAAAGTTGCAGCCCCTCTGTCCCTGTTACTTCCCAAAAGTCAGTACATATTGAATTGAATATTAAATAAACTTACCATACCACTGCCAAAACTCTTGCGTGAGCAGAAAGCGTGAGTTATTGCAGTCGACAAATGAGCTAGCAGGCAGAAGCAATGACAGTTTATGCCATGACTTCTGTTAAAAGTTTGTTTGTAAAACAGCACTTAAACACTAATCTTTCTAATTTTGAAGTGATTATAAGGCTGGTAGAAATGGTAAGGTATCCAGTTCACCAGATGGAAATCCTCCTGTATTCTAAATAATTGCAGATGAGAAGACTTGGGTATCACCTGCACTTGCAGCAGGTTTTTAACCAAAGGCCTTCTCTACGAAAGTCATAAACTCTTGTTATGAAACTTTTGCTATCAGCCTGTAGCAATAGTTTATTTGTCTCCTGGACAGCAAAAGGATTTGGAGGGGAAAAGTCACTCCACAGAATGGGTACACCAATTTTGCTCTAGCTTCCCATCACTTATAGCCAGATTGCACGGACAAGAATTGACTATTACAGCAAATCAGACACCCAGTCTGATTTTACACACTTATAAAAGTATTAAGGCCCCTACTTTTACCTGTAACTACTGAAACTATTTGGCAGATCTGGCTCCTGCATATGCAACCTTGGAAAATTATGCTGTTGATTTTGAAATTGTGTGCTCTCTGCCTCCCTTTCATTTCTTCTCTTTATCCACTTGCACCTGTGAAAATGAAGCTGAACAAGATATTCTTGGTGTGTATAAAGTAGGTGAGCATGTTGATCATATACTTGAGAATTTCTGTACAGCTTCAATAATTTCATTACTTCACATTTTAAAGTCAATCATTTTGCTCTTGATGTAACTTCTGGGTATTTTAGTTTTATTGCATGTGAAATAAATCCTGCATCCATTATTTCTCAACACATTTTACACAGCTTCCTGTAGAATTCAGGAAGTATCTTGTTAATTTTCTCTTCTTTTGTCAAAATATTATTTAATTTAATACATTTTCAATCTCTTTTTTTAATTATTACTGAATTAATAATTTTTTTCTTCCTTTAGTTTTTTTTTACTAGAAGTCCTGCTTTGTCTCTTCTTTCAAAATGTTGGGGTTTTTTTTCTTCCTTCAGCTTGTATAATGATAATTTTAGTTTCATGCTTTCAAGGTTATTTGATTCACTGTCTTGCTGAGAGAATTTTTGAGTGGTTTGTTCATCGGGATATCTCCCATATACATATTTTTCTTTTAATCTTCACTGTCAGTTCTTATTCTGTTAATGTTTCTCTCTTTATTATCAGTCAAAATGCTATTACTTTCCCTATTACAATGGTCCTGCTGGTATCTCATAAAACCATGGATCGTACTTATTGTAGAAATGCAAATAGTTAGCCATTTATTCTCTTAATAATAAACACCAGGTCTTCTAAAAGAAACACATCCAGTGGACTGGATGTATATTTTACTTTCTTTAAGTCACTATTTAGAGTCCTACTTGTGCCATACTGCTTCATGTAAAAAATTGCTTACACATGTGGACATCTAATTCTAAACCTATATAGTTGTGAGGTCTATTGTCCAGTGAGCACCAATACTCCTACCCTCTCTTAGGGTGATCTGCAGTGTGGGTTCACTCATTGTTCTTTCTGTGGGGCAGTGTAGGAAATACTTAGTTTGAAGATACAGTAAAAAAAAATTATGGGCCCTTTTTTTCCCCATTTTCTTAAGAAAAAGTTTTGGGGAGTGTTACAATTAGCAAATATTGAATGTGGACAGAATAAAGAGGGAGAGAATTAGGAAAAATTTTCTTTTTGTCTTCAAGATCAGGAAATTCCAAATCCACTCTTGCTCCACATAAGCACAAGTCTAAATGCTGATAGCAGGACACTATGGAGGAAATCCAAGGAATGATTTGTTTTTCCTGTGCTTCCTCTTTCAGGTTTTCAACTGAGACAAAATGATCTGGCTGCCTATCTTTAGGTTGTTAATAGAAGTAAAAGAATTTTGACTCAGTTTAATATGTCCAGCATCTTAATGAAAACTGTCTGATGCTGCTACTAATTAATTCATCTCCATATGTCAGCTCATATGAAAGCAACAAAGAGATTAAAACTTTTTCTTATTGTATGGTATTTGCATAGAGGGTTGTCCTCTAAATGATAGCATAGGGTTCTCAGGGATTTTTTGGTGAAAGCTGTGCAGAAGTATGCCTCACTTTTCCATTTCTCCCCTTCTCCCTCACCCACAAAGATGATTAAACTCCAAAGAAGTGTCTATCAGAAGAAGTCCTTTGCACCTACTTTCTCAGGCCTGCTGAAGTTGAAAAGTCCAGGTGGTATTCTGAAGATACATTTACTCTCAGTTCAGCTGCTGCAAGATTACCACGGAACAGATAAGTCAGGTTTCTAGAACACTGGCTGAATCTGGGGGTTTTCCCTGTTGCAAAATGAAGAACTCAAGATCTTCCAGCTTAGTTGTACCTCTAGCTTAAATTCCAGTTTAAAATTTTCTCAGCCCAGGTAACTACGGCCATTCCAGTAGCTGTAAGGAAGGACAGACCACAGGAAATAACTTTGATTTTTTTCCCCTTCCCTTCCCTTCCCTTCCCTTCTCATTACCATCTTCCTCTTCCTCACCCAGTTCTCTTCATAAGCAAAATTTTTTCATATGCTGAAGGATGCCACCCTCCTCTTTCCTCCCAGCTCAGCTGTTGAACCAACTTTTCTTTCCTGGAGACAAGCAGATGGCAATTTTTACCACCACATTCCTTGAATTCTTGCACAGAGCTGAGTCCCAGGAGCACAGCAAAAGCACTACATATACTGGAATGATGTACCAAGTAATGCTGTGCATTAGAGCAGAAAGGACAGAAACCCACAACTTTACACTTATGTTGTCAAGTTTGCTGCACCAGCATCATCACAATAAGCCCCCTACAGTTTTCCTGCTTTTCTTTGTCTTTCTCTTTCCTGGTAGGGAAATTGGATCGAGTGACTTGCCAAGACCTTATAATGAGATTGCAATCCTGTTTGAAATTCCCTATAGCAGACTCTTGTTGATTGTCAATCTGTTGATCATCTTCAATACTCTCTGCCTCCACTACAGCATGGGTTCAGGAAGGCAAACACTCCAAGAAGCAGTGAGTCTGCTTTCTGTGATGAGCTTTAGAAACATGCTGCTAATTGCCATGGCTGTGATTCTCAGCTTGACTGATAGCTCTAGGAATCAAAGCACTGTCTCTGGAGTTCACTGTGATTTACAAGTGAGCCCTCTGGCTTTCTTACTGAGTCACCATGCCAACCATTAGTAGCATTTTTCACTAAATGCATAACACAGTCTACAAGCTCTTCAAACTTCAGCACATGTGGCTGTAAATAGTTTACAATATGTTAATTTTAGTTTACCATAGAATACAGTTTTCTTCCCCTCCTGTTGTTCAAGCTACACACATATACATGAATTCAATGAATATATACCAATCATACTGTAGTACAATGTCATTTGAACACTGTAATTCTTCATGTGATTCAATGTGATAATTTGTTGCTTTTACTGATGCATATGCATTTTGTTAAATCATGTGTTGTAACCACATAAATTTAAATTAAAAAATGGGCTTGTTTTGTCTTCAAAATATCCCCTATATGTCACTCACTTTTTTTTTTTTTCCCCCAAAGGCTTTCAAGATTGGAACTATTTCTATAAAACAAAATACCCACAACATGTCAAATATAAGAAAGGGAAGTTTTAGTATGAAAAAGATGGATGTCCATATGATGATAAGTAAGAACAAAAGTATTTATATTTTTGTGAAGCTTACAGGGACTCTTTTATCAATATTTTTGTCAGAAAAAGGGTATGTTTCCCACTGTGAAGTTCTAGCACTTATGTAAAGCGTGTGTGGGGTGTGGGGTTATATGTGCATATATATTGTGTATGTGTGCTGAGTCCCTACAGAAAACATAGGCTTCTTGTAGTACAGACTTTATTTAACAGAAAATTTCATCAGGAAAGCCTTGTGCTGTTGTCCCTTTGCAAACAGGCATCTCATTAAAAAAAGAAAAAAAAGAAAAATCAGTCTTCGCCAACATCTCTCAGGCCTCTGTGCTTAGGCAAAAAAGTGCTTAAGGACAAGAAGGACCAGCAGTAGATGAGGGTTGATTCAGAGATTATCTGAACAGTCCATACAGTTCTGTGGGACGTGGGGGGCTGCACATGAGTGAGCTGGCTGGTGTCCTTGTAAGGCCACTGTCAAGTATCTTTGAATGGCTGTGGCGATTAGAGGAGATTATCAAAAATTTGAGAAAGGCAAATATCACACCCATCTTCAAAAAGAACAAGAAAGGTGGTGCAGAACAGCCAGACAGTTTTACTTCAGTCACTGAAAAAATCATGAAGTGGACCCTCTTGGGGAACATCTCTGGGCTCATGAGGGAGACGAAGGTGATGGCAATAGTCAGTGTGGTTTGAGCAGAAGTTGGTGCCTAATCAACCTTGCTGCTTTCAGTGACAAAATGGCTGGATTTGTGGATAAGTGGGGAAGAGAGGATGTTAGCAAAGCTTCCAGCACTCTCCCACAGTGTCCTTGTAGCCAAGCTGGAAATTAGGGTATCTGGGTGGGTACCCTACCAGGTGAGTTGAATACCTGGTTGGGCAGTTGGGTTTAGAGGTGGTAGGCACTAGGTCGTATCTGTCTGTAAGTTGGTGCCTCATGGGGTCCCACAGGGTATCTCCTGGGGCCTGTCCTGTTTAACACCTCTATCTGTGACCTGAGGAAGTCACACAGTGTGCTGTCAGGATTTCAGGTGATGCCAAGGGCAACGTCCAGTTGATGTTTATGAGGACAGGGCTGCCATCTGGAGGGACTGTGACTGGTGGGAGGAAGGGGCCAACAGGCCCCCCATGCACTTGAGGCAAGAGTAATGGGCAGGTGGCCAGGGGCAGCTTTGTGGAGAAGGTTGAGCAAGGCCTTCAAGGAGGCTGGAAATATGAGGATGGAGAGACAACAGGGACAGGGCCCAAGGAATTAGTGCCATCTTCCTCCTTGGAGGGCTTCCAGCCTGTGCTGGATAAAGGCCTGAGTAATCTGGTTTGATCCTGTGGCTGAGCCTGCTCTGGGCAGGGTGTTGGAGTAGAGAGATTATGAACATGTCAGACAATCAGAAATATCATTTTCTTTGGTAACTCATATGCCTTACAAGGGTAAAACCACGAACTACCCCTTAAAAACTTTCTAAAGGTTCTAAAACTTGTGATACCTGGAAGATACTTTACCCTGTTTTATGGTAGCTGTTTTCCAAGCTTATGCAATAAAAAAAACATCTGGGAGAGAGGAAGAGAACTGACATCTCACTAACAGGTGACATTCAGGTAGTGGAAGGCAGCTGACACATTTTCAAATCCCTCTGGGATCAAGAATTGCAAAAAACTGGGTTATTTATTTATTTTTACAAAGTATATATTAACTGCTAAAAGCAATCTTGCTCAGTTGGCTGTGGTCCAGGTAACCTCTAAATAAATCAGCATTGTGAGTCTTAAGAATGAATTTCACTGTGACAGAAAAACTCTTCAGACAATGAAGAGCTCTTGTCCTACCTCCTCATTAGTGTAGGGGTCCTTTTTGGGGGGAGCCAGGAAGCATTCATAATGTAGGCACACAGGGTTGCCACGTGGGATGGGCCAGACCAGGGCATCTGAGAGGCACTGTAAAGAATATCAGCTTTTAAAAGCTGGGTCCTTTTTTTTTTTTTTTTTTTTTTTTTTTTAAGACTTTAATTGCTCTGTGGAAGTAGTGATATGATGAACAGATTTATCACTCCAAGAAAATCACAGTAAATACATTGGGTTTTTTTGAAAATTATTTCCTTCTTCACCTGTGTAAAGTTGTCTCCACCTCATCATCTGGAATTTAGCAGTGCAGATATTTTAAAGGACAAGAGTTCTAAAGAACAAGAATTAGAGTTTTTTCTCATATTATTCTGTTCCTGAAGTATAGTTTTAGATACATTTCCTCTGTGTTCCTGGGCAACATTGGCTCTAATCAACTACTAGATTTCTTTTCTGAATTAAACACTTTTCACACATTATTTTTTAAGAACTTTTTGATTGTATCTGAAGTTTTGTTGCTGTTCAAAGTCTCCTTGTGCTTGAGACTTCCTCTGGGCTCATCAAATTGAAGGGTGTGGAGACATCACTCTTGATGTTCAGTTTTTTCTTACTGACACTGTTCAGAAAGAGACAGCTTTGGATACACTTCCAAGTGCCATAGAAATTGTTTTCTTCTAATAATGAGCAGGGAACTTTATTAGAATACTGAAAACAATATTAGCTTTGCAGTTTCTTTCTTTACTTCATTCATGGAGGTTTTTTTCTGTCTTGTCCCTTGAGGGATTTTAAAGTCTAACACACGTATCTCTGGCCAGGTTCTAACACTATCATCTCCTGTGATGGAGGAAAACCCCAAAAGTCACTTGGAATATAATGAAAAAAACCACAAGTGTGCCCCTATGGAAAGAACAAGTAACTAACCCCCTGACTCCTCCAAAATAAATCTTTCTGTGTTAGAGACATACTAATAGAGTAGCTTTGATCATAAATCTTCCTGCAACTCAGACATTTATTGTGACATGCTGGAAAATGCTTGAAGAGTAACCCCAAGTTTTACATACAGAAAAAGAGCCTGCAAGGAGAGAGAAAAGGTATCTACCCCACAAGTATTAGAAGTTGTTGTGAAGCATGTTTCTTGGGAAATATGATGATTTAAAATAGTTTTTCTATTCTTGATAAATAGATTTTTTTTTTTTCTTTTTCTCTGATTTGCTTAACTGGGGAGCTTGAGGACGAGGAGTGGAAATGACCTGGATGACTTAAAACATAAAAAGAAACATATAATTCCAGATCCATTATTTTACTTTTCTCTATGTTTCCTTTAGAAGACAAACTATTTGGAAATGAAACATTGCAAAATTCCATGATTTAGAATGGCATGTCAAGTGCAGTAAGGTTTACAGTACTTAAAGAATCTTTAAAACTAATTTAATAAAATTTTTATTGGTGTTATTTTCAAAATTCTTACCTCATTAAGAAGTGTATTTTTTGTCTTTTTTTTTATTAAAATGTTATTTCAGTGGAAAATTTCATTGCAAGGGAAAGATGCCTCATCTAGTACAAAGATATATGTCCCCATATGCCTATTCAAGATTCATGGCAAGGGAAGATTTGATCAGTGAACCATTTTTCTATTGGAGAAATATCATAGCTCTACACAAAGCAGTCAGGGTTTTCAACAGTGTTATTTTAAAAGACAGGAAGTTAATAGTGTCCATATTAAAGAGATATATAGTCCAAGCTGAAAATCATAATCTGTGGGTAAAAAAGTATGTGGGTTTTTTGCACAATTAAAATGTAAGTTTAAATGTTTAGTTCTCAGAGTAATATAACAATCCTAGCAACAGGCTGTTGAAGAAATCTAACAAACTTTGTCCACTTTTGCACCCATTTTCATTTAGGATCAACCCTGGCACTTTGTACAGTACTCTAATATGCCACTTTGCCTTATCTTATCTCTACAAGTGCAGATCACTAATTATCTCATTGTTACATTCACCCTCTTTCTGTCCATAACCATAAGGCAGTTATCCAAATAATTAGATTCTCTGACCTCTTCAATTAGATTTGGCAGCATTTTGCCACCTGTCTTGACCCTCTTCTTCACCTTAGCCCAAAATAAAACTAGAGATGGAAAATTTCAGCTAACATAATATTTATTTGAAAAGTACCATGTAGAAGTTCTGTCTAATGCAGATATTGTACAGCCTGACCCTTGCCTTCCAGATATCCCAAGAGTACTTCATACCCATGTTCTAAATAATTTATTTTCAGCCCAGATTTCGCAATTGCCTCAAACTACGGAACTTTCCACTTTCATTTTGAATTAACAACATTCAGATATGAATAATATTTTTTAGGTAGACCACTGTCACTGAGATATTTTGACAAGCTATCAGTGTAGTTTTAAAAAGAAATTCTTCAGTGTGAATCTGAGTATTTAATAAATTCAGCTTTATTGTCAGATCTCATTAAGAAAGGACTTACAATTTTCATGACCTGAGATCTACAAAAGGAAGTGATCAGTCCTGCTGTAATAATACCATCTATTGACATGATCAATAGACACTACCTCAAACGATCTCATTTATGAGGAGAGAAGAAAAGTATTTATTAGAAGCAAAACCCTTGGGATCATGATGTATCCATGGTTTTCTGTGTGTGTGGTGGTCAAATGTCCAATAGCTGACATTCATTTCTTATTTTATAGAAAAATGGTAAATGGACAGTTTTATACTGGGTATAAATATCTTACCACAAGGACCCAGGGTAATAAGTGTTTTAAGGGTAAATGAAGACCAATATCAAAAGCCTTAGATTCTCTCACCCGAAGGGTGATGCAATCCCTTCATCTGTTACACTG
The DNA here is from genome assembly GCF_000737465.1 of Haliaeetus leucocephalus. Lineage (NCBI taxonomy): Eukaryota > Metazoa > Chordata > Aves > Accipitriformes > Accipitridae > Haliaeetus > Haliaeetus leucocephalus. Next base: position 1,961,330 of record NW_010973041.1, read on the forward strand.
CATGCAATTACAATTATGCAGGCACACACCCATCCTGCAAGTGAAGGACTATACAAACCAAAGATGCTGCAGCTACAGCAGCAGTCCTTCCCATAAAATATAATGCTCTAGATACTTTATACATAGTTGTAGCCTATTCATAAAAGAAAAGATCAACAAAAAGAGCCTTATAAAAGGGAACAAAACTGTCAAAACAGAGCCCTTCAGAGCTGACTTGATGGGCCTATAAGCAAGAATGTTTTGCTTAGTTCTAAAGCCAAAAGAAAACAATGATATTTAAATCAAACACTGACTAAAAATGCTGTAGCTATTATTCCATTCAAAATATAACTATTCCACCATCCAGTCTCCCTGGCAAGCCAATAATTTCTTTCACTGGACAGTCTTAATTTGTAAATGGTGTTTTTTCCTTGAGCCTAGTAAGGAAAGAAGAAAGCAGCTTGTACTTCTTGTAAGAAAAAGGATTTCTCCACCACCTATTTTGTGAGATGCAACAGAATAGAAATGTCTCATAGCTGTTTCATAATAACATTTCCCACCCTGTAACTCTTTTTGGAACACATTGTCATTTACATGAGTAGGATCATCAGTTAGGGTAATCCACCCAGTTTGCTGGCTCCAGCAGCAGTGTGCAATGTAAAACTGCTAGGAAACACAACTCTACAGGCCAGAATAAAGCAGTAGACAGCACAGAATATGAAAGAGGTCCCTCTTGGCAGACTAAGATACAATTTAAAAACTGTTAAAAAAAAAAAAAAAGTACTTTGGAGCTGTAGGGAGTATAACATCATTGCTTAATTACTGGGACCATCTCTTTAATTCTGAGATGTAATATTTGTTACTCTGATGTATTTGTCTCAAATGCAACATGATTTCATTAATATTCTGTTGACACAAGGCGTGATCTTTTATCTCCAATTTAGAAGTATTTCCACAAACAATAAAGCATATCTTTCAAGAGAACACCTGCAAAATTCTCATTATTCATCTTTTATAAAAAATATATTTGGTGTACTTAAAAGAAAATCTTTACAAAACTGCTGGTTTCTGTCTCCCTTCTTTAAGAGAAATAAACTGAATCTGACAGAATAATGAAAAAATGTTCTTAACACAATAAAATTACCACTTAGCAGAACTCATTTTACCTTGTGTTTTTAAAAATTCACTTATAACCTATGCTAATCAAACTCTCTCTTTCTCTTTAGGATTATAATTACCTTCTCCTTCCTTTTACCATATTGTTTTCTACTAGAGAATCTTTTTATGGCTTGTCCTACTCCTTCTACCTTTGTAGTACAAGTAAGGCAGCTCTTGATTTACCTGTTTTAGTGAGGTTCAGCATCTGGGTGCAGTCTTTAATCAAACTGTTGCACATAATTCCAAGTTAAATGAACCTTCCCTTAAAAGGAGGAGAAGCAGATGCGCTCCTGTGTGGAGCAATGGAAATCAAATGAGTAAAGCCACTTGGCTTCCCTTTTGCACGGGAATCACTGGGCATGAAACACAACCACATTTAACATAGCAGGAGCTGAAGCAAATCTGTTTGCTTGCTATGAAATGATCTATGAAATAACATAAGCACATTCCCAATCCTAAAATCATCTCAGAGGGTAGGAGATAGGATTGATCTGCTGCAATGTATGATATGATCAATCCTCACTATTTTCCTTTTCTTTTAATTTCTTTGTTGTTGCTGTTGTTTTTTTCTTTTCACCATAGGAGTAATGTAGAAGCACTACAACACATTCAATACACAGCTCCATCTGAGGGGAAAAGTTAATCGGTGATACCCGAGTTTCTCATAGTTGGTACTTGTCAGAGGCAGGCTTTCATAAATTGCAAATATATGCATAGAAGTAACTTTAAACAAAGGCTTTTATCAGTATGCACAAAGGCAACAATAAACAAACATTTATTAAAGAGTTTTGTAAGATAAGGTCCATGATTTGTTGTGCCTCTAGTTCACACAGGTAATGAAAATAGACATCTTTGCTATGCATTTTTTTATATCCTGGAAAGCACTTTTCTCCCAGAGCTGAGTATGTCAGTCAGACTTTGTCCCTTGCATAGACATTCATGAGAGCTTTGCCTGCTCATGATAAGACCAGCTCAGATATGAGTAAAACATTTGAAGGTGCAAGCCACCTTCTAACCAAGTGGAGCTATGGCAAATGTCTCCTCCAGCAAATCACTCCATAATACTCGAGGTCCCAGATGGGTCTGACACACATCAAGTTGATTCTGTGGCTATCATTAATTTCCCAGTTCCAACAATCCACATCCAAATATCCTGCCATTGCCAAAGGTATTTATTTTGACAACATACCAGATTTCAGTCTATTAATGGATGCCTTTTGTTATTCCCATTTATTGGTCTATATATTGTTGATTCTGAAGTTATATGATTAAAACCATTTTGTATTGAGTTTCCAGTATACTTAGACTTTCCGCAGCTGGCTACTAGGTCAAAAAAACCCAACCCCAACCCCAAACATTTGTCATTTAGAGTCAACTTGTGTTAAGTTCAGATAAAAGCCACCCAGCCAGAACAGGAATTTTGAGGTTCCTTTGCATTGCAGTGGTGAAGTTCTAACAGCTAACCGATAGACATTAAGACAAGAGTTCAGTGACCTAAACACTGGACTGTGCAACTGTTCATCCATTGACCTTGGCTGATTGCCAAGTACCCACCAAGCTGCTCGATCAATCCCCCTTGCCAACAGGACGGGGGGAGAAAATATGATAAAAAGCTTGTTGGTCAAGATAAGGACAGGGAGATCACTCAGCAATTACCGTCATGGACAAAACAGTCTCAACTTGGGAAATTAATTTAATTTATTGCCAGGCAAATCAGAGTAGGATAATGGGAAATAAGAACAAATCTAAAACTACTTTCTACCCCACCCTTCCCTTCTTCCTGGGCATAATTTCACTCCAAATTTATCTACCTCTTCCCTCCATGTGGTGCAGAGACACAGGGACCAGGGTTGTGGTCAGTTCATTACATGTTGTCTCTGCTGCTCCTTCCTCCTCACGCTCTTTCTCTTCTCCAGCGTGGGGTCCCACCCATGGAAGACAGTCCCTAATGAACTTCTCCATTGTAGGTCCTTCCCACAGGCTGCAGTTCTTCATGAACTGTGCCAGTGTTGGTCACCTATGGGGTCACATGTCCTGCTGGAAATTTTGCTCCTGCATGGGCACCACTCCACAGGGCCTCAGTTTCTGCCAGAAGCCTGGTCCAGCATGGGCTCTTCATGGGCTGCAGCTTCTTTCAGGACACCTGCTCCGGCATGGGGTCCTCCATGGGCTGCAGGGTGGATATCTGTTCTACCATGGACCTCCATAGGCTGCATGGGAATCTCTGCTCCAGCACCTGGAGCACCTCCTCCCCCTCCTTCTTCAGTGACTGGTGTCTGCATAGTTGTCTCTCACATTTTCTCACTCCTCTCTCCCAGCTGCTGCTGCACAGTGTTTTTTTACCCTTAAATATGTTATCACAGAGACACTACCAATGTCACTGATTGGCTCAGATTTGGCAGTGGTGAGTCTGTCTTGGAGCTGGCTGGCATTGGCTCTGTTGGACACAGAGGCAGCTTCTGGTGTCTTCCCATAGTAGCGACCCCTGCAGCCAACCTCTACAGCCTCACTCCCACTAGGAAAACCTTGCCATATAACCCAATACAGCAACACAAGAAGACCCAGGAGTTAATTCACATTCAAATGAAACCCTGGTAGAACAATGTGATATTTCTAACCACATCACCTTGAGGAAGACCTGATGTAGAAGACAAGAATCCAATTCTGGACATCTCTGTGAAACATTTTTGGAAGAAGCTTGACCTGGTAACTGCAGGGAATAAAGGAGATTCTTTGAAGTTAAACCATATAATGATAAGGAATGTTTTATGTTCTTTTTTCCCCAGGCTTGTATAACAGTAATGGTTTTATTCAGTTTTCACCTGTATGAAAATGTTATGGTTTTTTTTTTTCTTATTCTTAACAAAAGCCTGTCTAGGCTGGACATTGAAACCAGACTGAGAAGCAGAAGATAGACACTGAATAGGCTGGTGATCACATGCATTCTCAAAAAAGTCTTTAGACTGAAAACACAATCCAAGTGCCAACAAAGAATGGTTTGGGAAATTATGTGTGTTAGTTGGGTAGAGTTTTTTAATCAGGAGAGGCAAGCATGGAAGTAAACTGCTACTCATTCAAAATTAATTCTCCTCTTTTTTTTTTTTTTTTTTGCATTAGTAGCCCTACTGACCGTACTGAAAAGAGTTGAAGCACAGCATTATGTGACACCTATGAGACATGGAAGGAAATGGAGATCAGTAAAATGGGAGCCATGTTTGAATTAAAATCTAAGTACTATATGTAACTAAAAAATGCTGACAGGTGGTTGTGTGGGGCAGACTCACTAAGTTTGATATGACTGCACTGAAATATCCTTTCAGTAACATGAAATTTAATAGACTGGAAGTCTATTTCCCATTATAATGAACCCAGTGACATCTGTTGTTTCAAGATATATGGTGCCTGAATAATTGCAAAATCACTGATAATGATAGCTAGCTTTAACAGGCAGAAATCTTCTCATTAAGCTACTGAGAACAGTTCTGTAGCTGTGACAGAGAAGTTTATAAAATATTAAGACAGGCTACTGCTCACAGGTCCTTGCAGTCTGTGGATATGCCTCCTCTCTCTACCTGCCCTTTTGCCCCAGAAGCACACTTCTGCATCTTTCGGACTGACAGAGAATTGGCTTTCTGGAAAACTTTTCTTTATTATTAGTAAAGATAAACATTTCATTACAGAATGATCTACAGCTTCACCTCAGAAGGAACTGAACCCCTATACTAACTCCTTGTATAGGGTAATCCCACCTAGGAAAGCTCAATGCCTAGAAGGAAGAAACAGGGGTTTTTGCACAGGCTGAAGTGAGACAGCTTGACTAGAGCCAGATGGCAGTTTGATGGTAGTGCCAGGGCAAAGAGTCAGTAAGTAAGTCCTGATGAACTGGCATTTGGCTCACTCTCTGCAGGAATTTAGACCTTCCAGACTGACAGAATGGCTGAGAATTCACTCACTTCTTCTTTTTTTTTTTTTTTGGCAAAACAATAGTTCAGAAATTATCTCTAGTTCTATCACTTTTGAACTAAAAGAATCCATTTCTAGATTCCTGGAAGGACACTGTAAGTATTATTGCTTCCAGGGTCCATTCTTGTAAACTGAAAAACCTGCATTTCAAGGTTGCTTGGCTTTCTAATCTCACCTGCGGATGAATTCCCCTTTCAAAAAATTAGGAAATTCCTTATGTTTAGAGTCTTTTACCATGGAAGTAAAACTACAGCACCTAGCACTTCTTTCTTACTAATATGTTTATGCCTGAACACCAAATACCTGTAACAGTATTAAGTTCTGCACATGACTAGTCTCAGAAGCCTACTGACGTTCATCTCATTCTTGTTTGCTATGTGTGTTTGACGCAGATTGGTGTAAAACTATTTGTAAATTCTCATGGCTGTGGTTCCCCCCCCCCCCCCAAAAAA
>NW_010973041.1:1966891-2027210 GCF_000737465.1 Haliaeetus leucocephalus
GTGTTGGGTCCCCCCCCCCCCCCCAAAAAATTAATTCTTGGTATAAACCTACTGACAGACCACTAATATTAAATGATACCTAGATCTTGTTCAAGGTTGGAACCTTTGTGCATTGTTACAATAGGATTAATCTTCTTTCCATCTTTATTTAAAAAGTGAACACCAGAAGAGACAAGATAGCATATAGATGGTATAAAGGCTATATAGTCTCTCTCTATTTTACATATTTAGAATGCTTCATTGTATACCAAAGAAGTATGATTTTGTAGCAGTTTGGCAGAAAAAGATGGGAAAATAGGCCTCTGTTAACAGATAAGCACAGCTTTTTTATTGTTTTTTTTTTTCTTTTATTTTTAAGATAATAGAAAATATTCAGCCCAATGTAAATGGTTAATTTTATTGCTTCATTAATATCTTAAGCTATCTTAAGTAACTTTATTTCAAAAATTATAATTTAAGTTGTTGGGTTTTTTATTTAAATTGAGGAAATTTTCTGCCTTTTTGCTTCCTGTATCAATATCTAAGACTGGATACAAATATTTATAAAAACATGGAATCAAAGTATAATAGTGGTTATATTTTTTGTCCATTTATTTTTGCTATTGTATGAATTATAAATACAGGCAGATACAGCTTTGCAGTATAAATAGGCTGGCTGGGATAAAGTTTAAACTGCTGCTCTGGGTTGCTTTGCAAATTCTGATGACAGTTTTATTGTAAGCAGAATGCTGTGGGGAAAGGAAAAAAGAAAAAAAGCCTAGTGCCATGCTACCCTATCTCTCACTGACAAAAATAAGTCAAGAAAACTGTATGTTATCACCCTGAAGGTGGCATCATGGTAACTCTGCAGTTGTCAATGGATAAGGAGATGCAATCCATCTCCCTGTCAACTCCTACTCAGTGATACTGTTCTTCCCCACCTTGATGGTTTTCTAGATTCCTGTGTATACTTGTATATTCCTGTATATATGTAATATAGTATAATATAATATAATATAATATAATATAATATAATATAATATAATATATTTATACAGGGACCTGCTATTTTTTAACTGGAGTAACCAGCTCAGGGAAGGACCTGTCATTATGACAGGGTCTGCAGTGGCAGAAGGTATGTCCCAGAGTGGCAGAGGGCATACTCTCCTTGAAGTTTAGGTTGTTTTCATTTAGCACAGATCTTGGCTGAAAGGTGAGTCCTGCCTACAAGCTGGTGTTTTCTGCATATAGACAGGTGCCTTTAGTCAAACACTGGAGCAAATGCCTGGCAATATCCCAAAAATATGTGGCTACATTGAAGTCTAATTGAAATTATGCAAGATTCAAAATCTAGTTTTTTGTTTGTGTTTCTTCTTGTAGAGTTCAGAATTCCCAGAGGAGTTTCCTTGGGAATTCCCAGGGTTTCCAGAGGAAAATGTTTACATCAATTATAAAAACTGTAGATGAACTGTAGAAAAAAATCAAATGCAAAATCAACAGAAGTCTCTTCTGAAAATTTTTTTCCTTAACTGAAAATGAAACTGCCACCTTAGGTATGACTGATTGAACCTTCCCGTGTAATAGGAGATGGTCATACCACTTCATTGCCTTTCAGACTCGTGCATGTTTATCTATTTTGATTAGGTCTAACAGCTGAAGTGTAGCACTGAGCCTTATGTGTCTTGTGTTTAAGGATCTTTCTCTCTTGCAAAAAACTGCTTACCTTCATAGATTCCATCTCTTTGCTTTTCTACTCCACTGCAAATTACAATTTAGTTGTTTCATTTATTGCTCTTCCACAATGGTGAGGGAGGTGGGTTTAAGGTTTTATTTTCCTGATTTGGTTTCCCTGATACCATGTTTGAAACTTGTAATTTTGTCTCTGGTGCTTGGAGCATGATGGGGCATTGGGAGTGGGCCAAATCCGATCATAAAATCATAAAATCATAGAACAGTTTGGATTAGAAGGGACCTTTAAAGGTCATCTATTCCAAACCCTGCAATGAACAGGGACATCTTCAACAAGATCAGGTTGCTCAGAGCTCTGTGCAACCTGACCTTGAATGTTTCTAGGGATGGGGCATCTACCACCTCTCTGGCAAACCTCCTCCAGTGTTTCACCACCCTCATCATAAAAAAATTCTTCCTTATAGCTAGTCTAAATCTACCCTCTTTTAGTTTAAAGCCATTACGCCTTGTCCTATCACAACAGGCCCTACTAAAATGTCTGTACACATCTTTCTTATATGCCCCCTTTAAGTATTTAAAGGCCACAATAAGTTGTCCCTGAAGCTTTCTCTTCTCCAGGCTGAACAACCCCAACTCTCTCAGCCTTTGTGCATAGGAGAGGTGTTCCATCCCTCTGATCATTTTTATGGCCCTCCTCTGGACCTGCTCCAACAGGTCCATGTCTTTCTTGTACTGAGAGCCCCGGCACTGGATGCAGTACTCCAGGTGGGGTCTCACCAGAGTGGAGTAGAGGGGCAGAATCACTTCCCTTGACCTGCTGGTCATGCTTCTTTTGATGCAGCCCAGGATACAGTTGGCTTTCTGGGCTGTCATCACACATTGCTGGCTCATGTACAGCTTTTCATCCACCAGTACCCCCAAGTCCTCCATTCCCCAGCCTGTATTGTTACTGGGAGCTGCCCCAAACCAGGTGCAAGAAATTGCACTTACCCCTGTTGAACCTCTTGAGGTTTACATGGGGCCACCTGAGCTTGTCGAGGTCCCTCTGGATGCATCTTGTCCCTCAGGTGTGTCAACCGCAGCACTCAGCTTGGTGTCGTGTGCAAACTTGCTGAGGGTGCACTCGATCCCACTGTCCATGTCATTGATGAAGATGTTAAACAGTACTGGTCCCAGTACAGACCCCCAAGGGACACCACTTGTCACTGATTTCCATCCCAACACTGAGCCATTGGCCACTACTCTCCAGATGTGACCATCAGGCCAATTCCTTATCCAATGAACAATCCATCCACCAAATCCATATCTCTCCAATCTAAAGAGAAAGATGTTTTTGGGGGACCATGTCAAAGGCCTTACAGAAATCTATATAGATGACGTCCATAGCTCTTCCCTTGTTCACTGATGTAGTCACTCCATCATAGAAGGCCACTAGGTTGGTCAGGCAAGACTTGCCCTTGGTTAAGCCATGCTGGTTGTCTCGAATTGCCTCCCTGTCCTCCATGTGCCTTAACATAGCTTCTAGGAGGGTCTGTTTCATGATCTTCCCAGGCACAGATGTAAGGCTGAGAGGTCAGTAGTTCCCAGGGTCCTCTTTTCTACCCTTTTTAAAAATGGGTGCAACATTTCCAAATGTTCCAGTCACTGGGGACTCCACCTGATGGCCATGACTTTTCAAGTATGGCAACTACATCAGCCAATTCACTCAGGACTCTGGGATACAACTCATCAGGTCCCATAGACTTACATATGTTCAGGTTTCTCAGGTTGTCAGAAACGTGTTCTCTTACAGTGGGAGGGACTTTGCTCCCCAGTCCTTGCCTTGTAGTCCATCCACTTGAGAGGTGTGGGAAGAAAATAGTTGTTGAGTACCTCAGCCTTCTCCTCAACTGTTGTTACCAATTCACTAGTCATATTCATTGGGGAGGTACACTTTCTTTGACCTTCCTTTTCTGGCTGACATACCTATGGAAGTCTTTCTTACTTATTCTTTGTGTCCTCTGCGATATTCAGCTCTACCCACACCTTGGCTTTCCTCATCCCATCCTGACACAACCAGGCAACATCGCTATACTCTTCCCAGGATACCTGTCCCTGCTTCCACTGCCTATGCATTTCCTTCTTGCCTGTTTGACCAGCCAGTTTGACCTTCTTGCCAAGTCTTGACTCATCCATGCCAGTCTCTTGCCGTCCTTCCCTGATTTTTTATAACTAGGGATCGAGAGCTCTTGTGCTGTATGGAAAGCGTCATTAAAGACCTGCCAGCAATATTCTGCTCCCTTTTCCCTGAGGGCAGTTTCCCAGGGGGTCCTATTGACTAACTCCTTGAACAGCTGGAATTTTTCTTTCCTAAAATTCAGGGTCGTGACTTTACTCTTTACCTGACCCATATCCCTCAGGACTGCGAACTCTACTAGTGCATGACTGCTGCAGCCCATGCTGCCTCCAATCTTGACGTCACCAATTAGCTCACTTGTGCTGGTGACCAACAGGTCCAATAATGCATCCCCTGTGGTAGGGCTGCTTATTACCTGGCCTAAGAAGTTATCCTCTATGCACTCCAGGAGTCTCCTGGATTGTCTAATGTGGCTACTCTGCGTGGATATTCTTGCTGATACATTGCATGCCCTATGGTTTTGTTTAACGCAAGATAATTTAAGTACAGTTCATTTTTACAAACTATGGTTAGTGTAGAGAGAGCAGAGCAAGAAAGGATCAGAAGTAAATGCAATGACTTTTTAGTGTAGGAAAGCCTAAATGAGATAACATCTAATTCTACCTGTCTTCAAAGTTACTTGAGTTGAATCCAGCCACCTCAGGTGCTTTTGTAAATCATGATAGCTTAAACGGCCTTAGCATACCTGTATATCACATTGCAGCTTAGACAGTCTGAGTTACCTACTGCTTAGTTTCTGGTAATTGAAGGATTTCACACTGGCAGAGTCAGATTCTGAAAACTTAGCTATTTTCAATGAAAAATATTGAGATTGTCCCAAGAAGTCTCACTTTGCTTAGAAACAGATTTTTCCTCAGTTTCCACTTTAGCAAAAGTGACTAGTTGCTTTCCAAAAGATTTTTCCCTGAAAAAATGTTCTGTAGTGCTGAAGAATTATTTGCATAAGTTTTTTCCTATAAAACTGTATATTTCAGCTTACTGAAGTATATAGATATTCAAGGGCTGAGGAATGTTACTGATACTGATAGATATATCTCTGCTTTCTCTTCATTTATTAAGGAAGATCTTGGCTTATACTTTTTATATGGGATAGAAAAATGCTGAGACCTTCAGTGACCATCTCAGAAATCAGAGCTATTAGCTAGGCCTGTGGCTGAAAATGTGAAAAGAAACCACAAGCATTAAAGGAGAAGGTGAATGTACTTCCTAAAGACACAATGCTCTTTGGGAAGGGTGTTCCCCAGTTAAAAGCTTTAAAGAGAAGCTTTACCTATAACACAAAAACATGGTGGGCTTCTTTTTCTTTCTAACATACCTCAGCTTTGATCTGAGTTGGTCCCCAAATAATTCAGAGTTATCAAATAACTGCAATGAGGACAGACTAAAGGGTCGGGGAAGTATTTTGAGGACAAAAGAAATATCAGAAGCAAGCCCTTCAGAAATCAATAAGCTTTGACAATAACAGTAAGTTCTTCCACACATCTGACTTCAGGATATGAACATAATATTTCTAGATCAGAGCAGCAAAGTGGATGAACTGAAGTGCATGAACTGGTAACAAGCAAAAAGTTGGTACTCTAACATAGAAAAAGAATAGAAACAGTACTTGCTTCTTTGTAATATTCGTATCACCTCCTCTCCTGCTTTGGATCAGCAGTGAAGCAGGCTGATGAGGGGAGACTGTGCACACAGAGAACTAGGTTCCCTCCTTCATTTTCTACTGAAGTTGCAGGCAAAGACCATCAAGACCCCAAACAGTGGGAACAAGTAATTTCCTCATCTGTGAAAACAGCCAACATTCACAGAGGCAGCTGAATAAAAAGGCATCTGTAGCTAAATAATATTAATTACTATAAACATAGACTTAACAATGGCATTGCTAGCTCTCTGGAAATGTTTTGATTAACAAGTTGCTTAAAACCTAAAGCTTCATCTTTAATTTCCCTAGATTTATGTCTTGATGAATAAAACATATTAGATGTAGTATCACTGTTGCTATTGTACTACAGTCAGGACTTGGGGTGATGGTTACTCCACACAGAGAATCACTAGTGTACAAAACCCCCAAATGACTTATCTATACCATCTAAGAGTGAAGCGTGAGTAAGGAAGGATTCCTGAAAGAAGGGAGGGCTAAGGGCACAGAAATTACTGGCCAGTTTTGGACTTTGAATACAATTTATCTTCCAGCCATTATACATGAGAACTGGATTCAGGAGACTAGAACTTCTGTTGTAGTCCTCTCCATTGTGCTCTGGATGAGTCTGGCTACCTGTCAGGAAAAATGCAGAAAAGAAATGAGTCATCTGCAGACAGTCCTTGTAGCTGTGCTCATCAGATGTATATTTATGCAAGAGTTCAAAAGAAATATTTCATAGTTACCAGACGCTATGCTTTGAGTCAGGAAATGGAGTAATATGGCAATGAAGGCTACGGCTGTCATTCTAAATGATACTGCTATTTATCCAGGAGTCCTGGCCAAAGCTAAAAAATTCATGTCCTACTAACAGTTTGTGAATGGATGTTCTTTTGTTTATCAGTTCCAAAATTCCACAATGTGAAGAAAAAGTAGCTAACAGTATAGGTGGATGAACAATCCCACAATATCTGGCTCTTGCTTTTAGAAGCATAGGATATGAATATATGGAAAGACGGGTTGGGAGGAATTACTTAGACACAGTAATGTACTAATATAAACTCAGGATAAGTCTATTGTTTTTAGTGAAATATTTGAATTTACAGCAGGGTTGCAGAGAACATTCTCAAAGGAATGCCTTTGCTAGAAAGCCTCAGGAAAAATGTAGATATTCAGCTCTTGTTCATCCTCCTTCCCAGGTTCTATAAGGTACGAAGTAGTTTAATCTTCTTGTGAGTTTAATACCAGAGGTATTCAATCATAGCTACTCAACATTGGTCCCTGTACTATTCTAGAAATTCTAAAGAATGATACTTGCTTTATTAATCACATAGCCCTTCAAGTATTTTAATTTTCAACAGTGACTTTTTGCTTAGGTTCCCCATGGCAGTCCATGGCTCTTAGAAACTGTGAATAATGTGACTTTGCACTTTTTCCAAGGAATATGGAAAGGCTAATAAACACGCTACTCCAGCCAGCTCTGCTCCTTTATCTGACCTCTTGGAGGGATTATGAAATTGTTAAACACAATATCAGGGGATTACAACAGGATAATCGGCAACTGCAGTAACATATGAATCCAAATTAGTAATTTCTTCACAGAAGCCTATCATCTATATGACCTTTAGGACAGTGGTGCCGTGAACATTGTGGTTCTTTAGCAAACAAATGAACAACTCCATAGAAAGTCTAAGATAAAATGAGGGAAATGTGGTGGGCTAAACAAAAGCAGGAATTTTCTAATGGATGTCTGTAGAACAGATCGATGTGCCTCACTCTCCCTGGTGTTATTAAGCCAACCTGCTCTCCCACAGCAAGAAAGAATCCTTTTACAATTTGTCTCCCAGAATCTTTTCTATATCTTGAAAATGATGGTAGAAGAAATCAGTTTCACAGTACTTCATCAAAGCCCATGAGTAAGAAAAGCTAAACAGAAATTTGCCCATAACTCAAAAGCAACCTGCAATTTCAAGGTTCATTGTATTCTGAGATGCTTTTACCTATCTATACTAATCAGTGATCAAACTATTAAATTTTATATCACAATAAACCAGTTGCAAAGTAAAGACACAAAGTAGAGTCATAGACAATGCAACAGCAAACTGCATCATAAAATTTATATATGCTGCAGTGGTTGTTTAATCTTCTAGTCTATCAGCTACTGTTTACTTTAATACTGGTGTAACTCTCAAGAAGACTTCCTGTGAAGTAAGAACACAGATATCTATTTCAACATTTGGAAAGCATTAATTATACTAAGGTTGAAAAAGAAGGTGCAGAGCCTTTTCATTAACGATCTTATGTTTTTTCCATATTCAGAAATTTCTCTGCCTTATTATAAATGCAAAAAGCAGAAAATGGAAAACCAGAAATTGACTTCTGAACTTTTTATTGTAATGAAAAAAATATAGGCTATTTGAAATATAAAATTAATTTCATGTAAATTGCATGGTTTATAGAAAGGAAGTAAAGAGCATCATAGTGGAACAGTCTCTTGGTAATGTGTATGAGTCTATCATGTTTATAACCTTTAGAAATATGCACTAATGCATAAATAATAAAAAAAATTAAAGGTTAAAGTGAGTGTCTAAATCCTTAAAGGACTGTATAGTACACTTTTTTTTTCTTTGTCCTAAATGCTCCCAGTCTTCAATAAGCAAAAAATCATTATCACCAAATGTGTTTTGAGCTCCTACAAATATTAAGTAGGTTCATAAATAATAGCTGATATAATCTTTAATGAGTATGTTTTACGGAGGATTTCATGGTTGTGGGAAGTTGAATGTGTCCCTTGTTTCTGATAACTTTATGTAATAGTATAGGAAATCTCCCTTTGTTTTTCAAATCTATAGTACTTTTTCTTCTATGAAAAAACATTATGAATGGAAGATTTAAATGCTGTACCAACAATTTTAAATTGTGAAAATCAGTGAGTTACATGTTACAAAACAGAAGGGATATCTTCCTTATCATGTGGCTCAAGTGTCAATATCTGTATTTGTGTAGTTTGTTACTACTAGGGTTACAAATCAAAATGCATCATCCCCACCCTTCAAGAAGACCTTTGACTCATTGCAACACAGACAAATGTAAATCTGACAAATGTAATTCCTTGTTTAAAGAAAACATTAAGGGAAAAAAAAAAGCACTGTTTTAAGCACAGCCTTTGATATGAGAGTTGAATTTACAAATGCTATGGTTCTACTTCTGTTAATGAAATGGGGATGCACTGTAGAAGAATTTGGAATATATAATTGAAACAGAAGATACTATATTCTGGTTAGCTGTAAACAAACATTCATTACCTCTGATGAAGGAAGCAGAGACATTACTAAATTACTCTATCAGTAAACAATGGGAAATCTTACATGTCAACACTGAGAATGACAATTCCATATTTTCTTGTTCTGTCAAGGACTCTTCAATCTCACATGGGAATGAAGGCTATTTTTCAGTCATTCCACATCCTGCTGGCTGCGGTGCCAGCCAGCATAGGAATAAACCCAGCTTCAAATTCCTTTGCATTTTGTATAAAAATGATCTTTCATCCCAAATAGTGCCAAAGCAGACAAAACAGAAGTCCTAGTTTTGCCTCTTTCCCAGACAAGTCTTTATTAAATAGTTCAGGTTTGTGAGCACAGTATCTTGCTGAAAAACTGTCTTTTTGCCAAGCACCTCTAGCATTTCATTAACTCCAAATGCCTTTCTATAATTATATATGTATTTAAGTACATACATGGTATTTAGGTACAGAGATATGTAAGGTTATATCTAGCTGGGTAAAGCACAGTTCTCTGGCAAGCCAGTTTTTCTGCCAAAATTTGATCTTTCAAAATCCTGGACAACTCACAAATTTCTTGAGGGCTCAGAATTATGTTGATTTTAATAGGAATTAAATATGCTAAATGACTTTCCATAGTGTTAGATCACATAAGTGAGATCAGACAGTTTTGTGTAATCTCAAGAGTCAAAGCAGAATCTCAAACACAAAAAAACTATGTCACTGTTTACAACTACTTTCTTTGTGTTTTCTAACTCATTCTGATGACTGTTATTTGAATATTTATACTTATTTCTTGTCTGAACTTTTAATTTTTTTTGAAGTTCCACAAATGAAACTTGTGTTGGTGGTACAAACAAGAACATGAACATGAGTAGAAATTCAAGAACATGTCTATAAAGTATGAACAATAAAATACTATGACAAAAAGTGGCCAAAATCATGTGTCATGTTAAAACACTTTTTCTAAGATACTTTTGTACAGATGTTAACAGCCTTTTACTGTCTCTCTTTTTACATTTCAGACTGGTATTTGTTAGCTCTTGGTATGTAGCCAAAAATACTGAACATGTAACATTTTGCAAGTGTTCTCATGCAGTGTCTGCCTTGTGGGCTTCATTTTTATCTAATTGTGTAGGGTTGCTAAAATTGTTGGAACATTTCAATGCATTGCCCTTGTGCTTCAGGTTGAGTATATGAGCTGTAGGCTTGTTCTGTGTAAGAAAGGCCATGTTTGGATCACCATTGCATCAGAAGATTTTTCTGTGCCTTAGCAATCCAACTTACTCTGAACTCAAATATAATAAATATCAGAAATGCATTCTGAGTATCCTGTAGCACAAGATATGAGGTATGCCTCTGGTGTAAATAAGGAATTAATGAAAACAACAACAAAGTGTGTTCAAATTCCCCTTTTTTTTTTTTTTTTTGTTTGGAAGCTTAGAAAAATTAAACTTCCTTGTCAGTGTGTCCATGCGAGTTTAGCAAGGGTGGCTGCTTAGTAGCTGAGGACAACATTAGAACATTCTCTGATGTATAGTTAGGCTGGATGCATGCAGAGTCCATTAGGGATTTTTGACAAGCAGCAATGAGCCCCCTTACATATTTTTAGTATACAGCAACCAAAGCTCAGAAAGGGGTTTTATAATAGTCTGTGTCAGATATTTCTTATTATAGAATATAATACACTTTGTACACATACTTTTATTACAGTCTCTGCAACAATAGCTGTTGACAAACTTTATTCCACAATTATTTTTGTATTTTTTATAGGAGGACACATTGTATTTTCAAAGTTGTCCACTCCATCAGACTGCATACATGTGTCTAATAGTAAGAGTCTAAAAAGTTTCTGGGGTTTCTCATATTTTTAGCACAAATTGCTGAAGGTTTTTGCTTAGCCTGGATGCAAGGGGATTAATTATTAACCTGCTCACTGCACTGACCAATTAACAAAAGCCTTAATAACTTCCTTACCTCCATCTCTCAAAGTTTGTCCAAATGTTTGCATACTTTTTTGCCAATGAAATGACTACAGTAAAGTGAGCACAAAACTTCCTATATTTTTTTGCCTGAAAACTCCTCCATAACCCTCTATATCGAAATCCTCTGCTGTCTTTCAAATATTTTTACCAATGCTTGAATAGTTTTTCCAGTAGTCTTCATAAAAGGAAGCTTGTAAATCAGTCTGGACTTTGGTTGCTCACCATCATGTAAGTTAACACTGGTTCAAAATACTAGCCCACATCAGATATCCAGATAGTAGAAAGGTTTAGACTAAAAGCAAAATGAGTTCTGTAGCAGCTTGGGCTGTTATCCTGGTTTCGACTGGGATAGAGTTAATTTTCTTTCTAGTAGCTGGTATAGTGTTATGTTTTGCATATAATATGAGAAGAGTGTTGATAACACACTGATGTCTTTAGTTGTTAATAAATAGTGTTTATACTAAGTCAAGGATTTTTCAGCTTCTGATGCCCAGGTAGCAAGAAGTCTGGACTGGCATGTCCCGATCCAATATCAGGAAAGGTTTCAGTATGATCCCAAGAGCGAGATTAAGACACAAACGAGGTCAAATGCCATATACACAAAAGAGTTTTATTATCAAACGTATCAAAAGTAGAAAATGGTGGTGATAGGGTAGAATGGAAGACAAGGCAGAAATCAAGCAAGCAGTCGGGATAGAGTTGCAAGGATAGTCACCACCATGGATCCAGCAGGATCCTGTTGGTCCTCAGTCTTCAATTCTTCGGTGGTGGGTGCACACCATGGCTTGTCTCCACGATTCTTTATAGGGCATAGTTCTATGATGCATGCACATACTTACTGTTCATGCACTGTTCACGTGCTGCAGGTTTTGTCTATCACACGACCTTCACGTGATCAACACCAGAAACCAGTATCTTATCTCAAAGACTACAGTTTCCATGAGAATGGTAGCCTCCACATTCTTGCATGCTTGTTGGCTTCAGCCTGTTTCCTCTCCTGAATGCCTCAGTGGCCTAGTAATTGTCCTTATGGATGCAGGAATGTCCTGCTTAGACAGGCCATCCCAGAGACAAAAGGCTCGAGATAAGCAGTAACAATCCTTGAGATGAATGGCTTGAGATGACAGCCCAGTCTCTCACACCTAACAATCTTTGAGACAAACAGCTCGAGATAACAATTCAGTCTCTCACAGGGCACAAGAAGTTGGGAAGGGACACAGCTGGGACAGGTGACCCAAACTGGCCAAAAGGGTTTTCCATCCCATGTGATGTCATACCTAGTATATAAACTGGGGGGAGTTGGCCTGGGTGGTTCACTGCTTGATAACTAACTGGGTATCAGTCAGTCGGTGGTGAGCAATTGCATTGTGCATCACTTGTTTTGTATATTCCAATCCTGTTGTTGTTGTTGTTATTATTATTGTTGTCATTTTATTATTGTTATTATTATCATTATTAGTTTCTTCCTTTCTGTCCTATTAAACTCTCCTTAGCTCAACCGATGAGTTTTACTTATTTTTTTCCCTGATTCTCTCCCCCATCTCACTGGGTTGGGGTGAGTGAGTGAGCTGTTACGTGCTGCTTAGTTACCAGCTGGGGTTAAACCATGACAGCTGTCCAACCAAGAAAAAAAAAATACTCGCAGATACTAATCACTCCTGAATCCGATGGAAGGCCAGCGAAAGACTATCAGACTCTTTAAGAAAATCAGTCTCTGTTTACCAACAAGACTATTTGAAAAGTTACTTCTAAATTCTGTGCTGTGAAGGATTTTCTCAAGGATTGCAAAGGGTACCCACTCAGTTGCAGCTTGATTAGAACTGGAAAATATGGAGAAGCTGTTATGAAGAAGCAATCACACAAAATAGCTTGCACAGGGTGGACAGGCATGGGGATTTTGAGTAAGGAAACCAAAGTGGTGGTTTGCTTTTGGAAGCAGGCTGTTCTTGTACATGACTGATCCAGAGGAAAATAACTTTGAATACTAGACATCCACTCAGACCAGTATGCTCACATTTTTTTAATACCAGAAATACTAGATTTATAGTAACATTTCTTACATTTATCTCTTTCAGCTAAATACTTTACTGAACAAGACAGATACTGAAAACATATATTCCACAAAGTACTTTATAAGGTACAGTAATCACATTTTGAAAACTAATACTCTTTCAAAATTACAGTATAAAGTAGATGTGTCACATTAGGATTTAACTCAGAATCATTTTCCCTATGGCAATACAAAGTTTGGCATAAACTACAAAAACCACCCGAGACAAAAAGGAAATACTCATGAAACAAGATTTGATAGAGCATGTCTACAGGGTGTTGCAATCATAAAAGCAATTGCATACCTGCAGATGTACATCCCAGCCTCTTATCATGTAAACTGGACATGAAGCATTCTTGTTGTTAGATAAGATTCTGGAGGAACATCCAGTAAGAAAAGATCATCTGTACATAAGTTACTGTCTACGTAACTTCTCCCTCCAAATTCTTCCTACCTGGATGACTGTGTCTTTGGAGTTGTCAATCAAAATGCACGACTGAGTCAGAAGTCTGAAACTGTGTTGTTGCACTGAAAGTGCTTGCCACCAGAGAGAGCACAAATTGCTGCAAAACTGCCTGGGATTCCTTAGCGGGAAAAGTCTACATGGTCAGTGAGCACACAACTATCTCTGCTGCCCTTCTGTAAAGCAGGCAGATAGCGTGGGCTGAGCAGTTATCCTGAATACCATTACAGCTCCCATTGATCACTACAATACCTAGATTTATTCTTTCCTTTGTTCTGTACAAATTCAGTAAGTTATAAATGTCGTGGCAGTAAACAGAATGCATGAATAAAAATTATTTTTATTATTTTGATTCAGTTAATTTCTTTCCAAGTTGGGCTTGTCTGTATGCTAGCAGAGTAATATCGATGTGCTAGTACCAGTAAAATGAAGCAGGAGTTTGAAATTAAATTTTATTAACTTTATGGATTTTTTAACTATATCCACAAAACAGTGCGTTTTTTCATCTTATTAAATAACAGAGAAAAAAATGGATTTTCAGTAATTCTTCCCTGCTGGTTGGTTTTTAAAAGTGAGAGGCATTAGGTACCAAAAACTTATAAAATCTTTATTTTCTTTGGAGCTCTGGAGACCTATGCAATCTGAAAATCTGAATGAGGCATTATCTGTGCAAAGAAATTTCTTATGCCTCTGAGTAAATTAATATAAAAAATGATTACTTAGATTGTGCAGCAAAGCTCAATAACGTTGTTGTTGTTATTATTATTATTATTACTACAAATCTCATTCTACTGACTACAGTTATTTGAAATCAGTGTATAATATGTTGAATTTCTACTTTAAAAACTTCTAGAAACATAAAGTACCAATGAGGTGTTTGTGTTTGCCATACTTTTCCATTGACTTTTCTGGACTTGAAAAATCTCATGGATTTACAGCAGGAATAGGAACTTGTAGAGGGGATGGGTATAAATTTTGGTGTATATCAGAAAGTGCATTAACAGAACCACATTTCTAATTTATGAATAAAAGATCCTGGATTTTTTTTTTTTTTCTATATAGGAGGGGAGGAAGGAGAAGGAAAGATTACCTTTTATGCATCTCAAGAAATCAGTATCAAGTTTTTAAAAAGAAAATTTGTTGCTCCAAGTTTTTTGTGAAAATTTGACATGCTAGCTTATTTTGAATATTATAATAATGTGTACTTTTAAAAATTGAAAACAAAAAACAAAAAACAAACCCCTACCTCATAAGCATGCTAACCAACATTAGTTCATTTCAAAATATATCTGTCAAACATTTGTTTTCCAGAAATGGAAAAACTTACACAATATACTAATAATTTATTTTGGAAATTAATATTACCAAAATGAATACATAACTTTGTTTCAGTCTTGAAAACAAATCACATGAACTTTAGAAAAATCATTTCATTAATGCAACCAGATACTCCCTTTTCCTTGTGATACTACCTTCTTACAGCATTACCCAGCATGACAGTGGGGCAGGGTGGTGAGCTAAGAGGGCTGAAGATGAGGGAAGTGATCAGCATGGTAGTACTGAGGGTGTGGAAAGGGAAAAAAAAACAAGAAAAAGAGGGAAAGTGGATGAGATTTTATGGGTGGCCAGCAGTGTATTTCAGCTAGAAAATGACATGTGTATTACAGGCACAGGGCGGAAAGTGCTTGAAGAAAGTTGTTAAAATTTTGGCAGCATATCATAGGAGACACCACTCACTCATGGGCCATACACCTTAAGTCACAGCAGTCGTTGTTGTTCTTTATGCTGGTACTATAGCCTATTCTAGGTAAGACAGGTTTTCACCTTCATGAACTCTCTGTCAGCTCAGTGGAAGAAATGAAGCTTGTGAAGGAAATTTTGGGGATTTTTCTCCTATTTTTTCTTCTTTTTTTTTTTTCCCTGCAACAGTCAGTAATCTGCTGCCACTGCAATTTCACTAGTCCAGACCCTGGCAATCTGGGGACAACAGCTGTTGCCTCCACTTATATACCCTTTCTCAACATCTGTATCTGTGTTAGAGGGACTTTATTGCCTAAGCAGGAAAGTCTGTTTTCTAGAAGGATGTTAACAGTAACAAACTTGCAATTTTGTGAGCATACTGTACTTGGAACAAAAGGAATTTTTTAAGTGGTTAAAAAAACACACAGCTCTAGAGGGTAAGTACAAATTAATTACACTCCTGTAAAAAAACCAAACCCAACAAACAAAAAAAAAAGGCAAAAAAAGCCATACCATTTTGTTAGTAGAACCTATTCCCATGTTGAGCTGAAGAAGTAACCTACATTAAAAATACAAGACAAATGCAAATTTGTCTAAAAGAAATATCAAGGTTTTTCCTTTTTTTCTTGCTCAGTAAATCTACCAGAGATTTGAACTTCTGGACTTTCTGTCCCTAGTTGATTGCAGTTTTCCCTAAACTGATTGGAATCTGAAAAATTATACCATTTCTTTATACCCTGAATAGGTAAATGTTGTGTAAAGAATTCAGTATGTTTTCATTTCACTACACCATTACTTTTGTTTCCAGCAAAACAGAGCACAATAAATCATAATCTTCTCTGGTTTGATTGGTGCCAGTTATCATAGGATCATGAAATGTCATCAGGTTAAAATATTCTATATTATCAAAAGTCACCTTTTGAGAAGACATATGAGTACGTTTGTTTCTTTCTGAGGACAAACACCTCTGGAAATGGAAACAACAAGGAAATAGTCCTGTGTTACTTTATTCTGTAGGATAATTGAACATTTCTTTCCTTCCTGACTCTCCAGATGACCAATTTTGACTTTGGCTTCTTTACAAAAGTGAAAGACTGTTACACTTGCCAACAATAATAGGAGAGATTAAGAGTAGCTGAAATAGTTTGGTAACCTTTTGGGAAGTGCTTACACACTGCTCTTGTGAGGGTTTCCCCTTGAACAGATGTACGAGTGATTGTCTGTCATACATCTGCTCTCTGTGGTCATACTCTTCTGTTACATATCCCTCTGCTACTCCCTATGCTGGTTTTGGTTTATTCTCCTATGCACACATTTGGAGATTCTAAGAGTGCTTAAGTCTGTCAGAGGGGTGAGGAAGATCCATCTGCCTCCTTGTTGCTGTGTTCAGAGCAACAGTAAGTTGCTGCCAAGGGAATGCTCTAAATAAAGGGTAATGCTGATAGTGCATAAACCAGACAGATTTCTCCTTCCTACAGGAAACCCTGTGTCAGTGTAAGTCTTGACTAAACTCCCCATAGAAACAAACACAAAAAAAAATTGCAAGGAGAAGGAATTGCAAAAAAAAAATTGCAATTGAGACAAGGGTAGAGATATCAGTGGTGGTAGACCTTCCTAGGACTTTGGAAATGTAGCAAGAAAAGTTATTCTGGCTGTGGTTAAGGACCTTGTGAGGTTCCCCTATGCTGAAGACAGGGATTTGCATCCAGGCTAGAAAGCCACATTTTTCATGATGCTTACCCTATGTAAACAACCCCTTGGGAAGAAGTAGGCAACTCAGAGCCCTGCAGCTGATTTGGTCACTTCACAGAGAGTTTAGGAGAAATCCAAGAGGTCTGAGATCTCAAAGATGGTTTCATCATACTTTCTGTCTAAACAGAAATCACCAAATTCCAAGCAGAAAGGTTTTTTTTCTTCCAGTAGCTGTGTCAAATTGTTGGCTCAATAAATTCTAAATATTCCTTTTTGGATTTTCTTTGTTTGTTTGGTTGGTTGGTTGGTTTGTCTTGGTTTGTTTTACTGTGTTTTCCATTGAGTAAGACATTTTGGGGGGTTTTATCATATTAACTGAAATTCTGAAACATTTCCAAAAAGCACGATAAGAAACCTTTATCAGGAGGTATCTCTTTGGTTTTTTTTCAATGAAATTCTAAAGAAAATTCTAGATAATGTTGTTGTTCAGACAATTCTACAGACTTTAGGTGCTCAAATAACCCTAATAATCACATTTTATAAAGCCATTTGATTATTTTTTTCTGTGTAGATAATTGATTAGCAAGTTAGTGTCTCAGTGCACAAAACCTGTGTATAAGCAGGAAAGCTGTGGGTGAGAAATGGTGCATTTGAATAGTTCTCTAGATTAGTCTTGGAAAAGTCCCAGGAGAGTCTTTGTTGTCCCCACTCACACAGACTCTTACAATTACCTGGAGATTTCACATTACTCAGATATCTGCAAGGATGTGAATCAAATTTGTTTCTGTTGATATGAATATAAAATGGCTTTCTACAACCTGTCTTTTCATAAATTACTGAATATCTCCATTATGCTGTAAGCATAGATGGTTTCTGTCATGGCTTGAGCCCAGCTAGCAACTAAGCACCATGCAGCCACTCACTCAGTCCTCCCCCCTGCCACTGTGGGGGGGGGAAGAGAATCAGAAGAAAAAGGTAAAACCTCATGGATTGAGATAAGAAGAGTTTAATAAGACAATACAAGTAGAGATGAAATAATAACAACAATAATACTAATAAAAGAATGTATAAAGTGAGTGATGTACAATGCAATTGCTCACCACCTGCAACTCAATGCTCAGCCTGCTCCCGATGGCAGCAGCTGCCATGTACTGGGAGGAGTGCGAGTCTTGTGAGGTCCCCAGAGAGTGTCTGAGGGGGTTTCTGGGTCACTGGCTCCCTTGGGTTGTTTGTGTGTAGGGACAAACTGGCAGCTGAGAGGTCTTGCAAGAGAGGCAGGTGAGAGCTGGGCAGTGCCAGCAGTCCCCATGGCCAGTTCAAACTGTGGGAAGCCGCGTATAACTGGTCCATAGGGAGCACCAGCAAACAGGGCATGCAAACAAGGAGGGAGCAGCGTGGCAGTCCTCACAGCAATTCGTGTGGAAGGGTGTGGATGAAGGGCTGTGCATTCTGCCAGTTATCAGGCTGCTGCCTGCTCTGCCTACCCACAGGCTTAAGCTGCAGTCCCAGTGGTCAACTTGCCTAACTGGTGTCTGTGCAAGTCTACCCAGCAGCCTGAGGTCTCCAGAGAATAAATGGCTTGTTAGGCAGTGCTTTGATGTTGTCAGAAGCATAGTGGTAGAGACCAGGCAATGGTCTCTGTCGTTGACAGGAAACAGCTACCTAGCCAGGCTAGCCTGGGATGAATGGAGGTGGCCACCCTTCCTATCAGGGAAGCTACTGTCCGGGTGAAGGGCTGCAAAAACTGCACCCCTGCCTCCTGGGTGGAGGAGGGTGGAAGATCCACCTGCACAAGGTGTGCTCTGGTGGAGTCACTCAGGCAGTGGGTGGAGGACCTCCAGAAGGAAGTAATCAGGTTACACTGTATTAGGGAGAGGGAACCAGCAATAGATAATTATTTGAGACTGCAAGAAGAAAAAGGCCCCATGGCACTGACTTCCAAGGACTACCAGACAAAGTGTCAACAGTGAACAGAGGACCATGGTTTCTGGTGACTCGTGGGAACAGGATATAACTTCGGTCTCCTTCCTTGTATGCACCAGCTAGCAAAAGATAGGAAACCTTCACAGGTTTCCAATGAGCAAAATTCAAAGGGAGAAACCCCACCAGCAGCACATAATGAAAGCTGCAAAAGAAAGTGGTGAGTGCTAGAGGTGAGTGACTCTGCTGAAAGGCACGGAGGCACCCATCTGCTGGCCTGATATACAGTCAAGGGAAGTTTGCGACTTGCCAGGAACCAAGATCCAGGATGCCACAGAGAGGCTGCTACAATTGGTTAAAAGAACAGACTACTATCCTCTACTTCTTTTCCATGTGGGCACCAATGCAAGTAAAACCTGGGCCAGATCAAGCAGGACTGCAGAGCCCTGAGAGCCCAAGTGAAAGGGACAGGTGCCCAAGTGATCTTCTGCTCTATCTGGCCAGTCTGGAGTAGGGGTGCAGGCAGAGGTTGATGTATCGTGCAGATCAATACCTGGCTTTGTGGCTGATGTTGTTGCCAGGGCTGTGGTTTCTATGATCAAGGAACATTCTTCAATGAATACAGCCTATTGGGGAGAGATAGGATCCACTTATCTAGAAGAGCCAGGAGAATCTTCACTAGCAGATTGGCTTGGTGAATTGTGCTTTAAAGTAACAAACTTGGGGGCAGGGTCCACAGCTATGACGCCTGTATATCCATACAGGTGAATAAGCAGACCTACCAGAGTATTGAAGAACGCTCTCCAACCCTTTCCAAAGGCAAGAACCCTAAGTCCAGCCACCTTAAGTGCATGTATACCAAGGCATGTAGTCTCAGCAACAGACAAGACAAATGCGAGCTCTGTGCCCAGTCTGAGAGTTATGAGGCCATAAGAACCACAGAAAAGTGGTGGTTAAAGTCACATGACTAGAAGACCACAATGGATGGCTACAAACTCTTTTGGAAAGATAGGAAGGGAAAAAGAGGAATTGGAGTTGCAGTTTATGTAAAAGAGAAATTTATATGGAGATAAGCTATGGAGACCATGAAAGTTCTATTGAATGGCTTTGGATCAAGATTAGAGTGATCATCACCAAGGGAGAACTTATGTATCTGTTACTGACCTCCAAATCAGGATGATGAGGCCAATAAATCCTTATTTTGGCTGCTCAAGGAAATCTTGGGACAAGAGAACCTGGTCCTCATGACTGACTTCAATTACCTGGACATTTGTTGTAAAACAACAAAGCAGTACACAAGTTATCCATCAGGTTCCTGGAATGCATTGAGGACTGTTTTCTGCTACAGATGATGGACATGCTGGTTCGGAACAGTGCATTTCTTCATTTACTGCTCATAAACCAAGAAGACTTACCTGACAACATAACTATAAATGGTAGTCCTGGATACAGCAACCACAATATTGTGGATTTTAAGATGCTGCTGAGCACACTGAAGACCAGTAGTAGGACATGGATTTTAGAAGAGGCAACTTCAAGATACTCAGAGCCTGCGTGCGAGGGAGCCCATGTGAAACAACCATGGAGGGCAAAGTAGCTTTTGTGTGCTGGGAGTTATTCAAGAGGAGCCTCCTGAAAGTACAAGGGGTGGGTGGCTATGAAGAGGTCAGAGGCTCTCTTTTCACAAGGACCCACATGGAGAAGACAAGGGGCAATGGGTACAAGTTGCACTGGGAGACTTTTCATCTCAACATGTGAATTTTTTTACAGTAAGAGCAATCATTCACTGGAATGTCCTCCCCACTTGATGTGGTAAAGTCCCCATTGTTGGAGGTTTTCAAGATGCGATTAGACAGAGTGCTAGATAATCTCACCTGGGATCCCTTTCCCATGAAATGTTGGACCAGATGATCTTTTAAAGTCCCTTCCAACCAGGGCTGTTCTAGGTTTCTATCTACCTACATCCCATCCCTCTAATTTTGAGGGAGAAATATGTGGTACAGAACATCTGGTGTTTTCCAGGATATGTTTATAAATGTATTAAAAAAATGATTCCAGCATACAGTTCGCTATTTTTTATATCTTCAAAAGACATATCACTTTACTGTTTAAAAATAGTTAGTAACTCAGGTCTGCCAGACTAGGTCTACTTTTGTATTTTATTTAAGTCTGATTTGGATACTTTCTTGGTATCTGAGCATCTGAGAAAGTGAAAATGATCACTGAAAACAAGCATAATTTGTTTCTTTAGTCCTCTAATAAGATTGCCTAGGTCTGGGAGTCAGTTAAATAGAACTTTAATAGAATCAATATGGAAGAATCAATACAAGACTCAACAGTAGTCGAGCCCCTCCTCATTGGACTGGTGAGCTTTTTTAAGTGGTGGAAACTTGTGTGTTTGTCTCAGTGACTAAGCTCCTTCTGCAGGATTTTAATATAACAGAATTAAACACTTATTTTTATATAGGTTCCTTCGGCAGCTCAAATAGTTATGAACAGAAACAGTCAGACATGCCAGTGTATCAAATAATGCCTCCCCATCCTACAGAGATAACTTCTTCCTCATTGGGGAATGGAGGTGCTGTGTCTCTTAATGCAAAGGGCTCTCTTTGCACAATCTATACTTATATTTTGCACCTATAGCTCACTGCTTAGCTAATCTAAACACACCTATTCCTGTCTAGGAAGTAATACAAATGCCTATTTAGGCAGATAGTTGGCAATTAAGTTTATCTCCAGAAGCATACATTCCTCACAATCTACTAATGACTCTAGTATCTTTATTTCTATTTAAGATACTCTTGTTCAAGGTCCACCTATAGATTTCTGAAAATATATATATATGAACTTAACAATTTCTCATACACTGAAACATTTTCAAAATCAGCTGGTAAAAAAATAAATGTGCAACAAATAAATAGTGGCAGAAAATTGCACTCTGAAATTAAAATGTGACACATATATGAAACTTCTGTGGATATTGCTGCAATTAGCATTTTTCCTGTAAACATTGTAACCCAGGGAAGTTAATTGGAAATGACGCATATTCAGTCTTATAAATATTTAAAGAAAGAAAGATTATGGAAAGGTTTAATTGCTTTTGGAAAAGTGCATTTTTATATATACAAACAACAAATACATATTGCAGCACTTTTAGTGTTAGCAGAACTCTTATATTTAGTACTTTCCCAGTAGTTTACTGGATTTTTGACCATGATGCCTGGTAAGATGTGAGAAATTTTATATTTTAGGCACTTCTATATCAAAGCAGCAACATAAGATACTACCCATCCATTTCTTTGTAAGTGCAATATTTTTTTTTATGTTCAAACTTAATAATTAAGGGTATAAATCAAAGCACTCAGAAGCTTGAAAATGAACAATTTGAAAGCCAAAAAGCAGTACCATCTATCTTGCTTGTGAAGATTATCATGCAGTCTTTAAACACACAGTCCAGTTATCACTGAACCCCTTTCTCATTTAGTTTAACCAGGCTGCCCTGCTTTAAGAATACATCAGAACTGCTGACTCCAGGATGATATTGTCTATATACTTTGGGTTAACTTTTTGAATAACCCAGAGTTTACCAGTGAATGTGGCAAACACCTCTTCAGTCTAGTGGAGGAAGCAAGGAGAAAGAATGATGCTTCAGCTGAAGCAGCTGAGCAATGTCTTGTGGCTGTTCTGCCACAGCGCTTCTACAGGAGTCTTGACAAATGACTTAAAACTGGGCTTTGCAGCATACATCACAAGTACTTTGATCTGCTCCAGGAGATGATTTGTAGAAGTGTTTAGTAGGGAAGTCACAAAGTGGCTAAAAATTTACATAACTTGAAAACTCAGAGCACAGATCTTCAAAAGATGAAAGGCATATTAAACAGTACAGAGCTTTGCACTTTTGAGGAGAGACCATTACCAACATCTGACATACACATGCCTGCAGTATGCCTGCCTGTCACCATTCTGTGTACTTTATTTTGGAAGGCAAATGAATTCCTCCCCCATCCCCCCCAAGAACCAGAAATTAAATGTAGATGCTCAACAGTTATCAGGAGTCTATTTCATTGTTTTACAAGGCTGTTAGAGCAGTAGGAGAATAATACAGAGGAGAATAAAACAGTAGGAGAATAAAACAGAATAATTTTTGAAGCCTTGGTTCGTAGAGTTAAACTGGTGGAAGCTGAAAATATCCACCTAATTCTTACTGGTATCAGTCACAGTTATGCAGAGTCCCATACTCCTATCTGTGTTTCCTCAAAGCGCAAGTGACTGTAAATAAGGACTAATATCATCAGGGTTAAATACAGATTCCCCATCATCAGATTTACAGATGGAAGCATTGTGCAATGTTTCATGCCTGGGCAGTGTCTAAACCGCAACTTCACACTATCTAAAATCTACTAACAATTTAATTCTAATTTGGGTCAAGAGTCTTTTACTGTTGCAAAGACAGTAGTACACATCTCAAACATCTCAGAACAGGCAACGTACTACACATGAGTAATAAATTATATATTTACTTACTTATAACATTGAAAGCCAGGAAAAAATTGTTTTGTGAGGATACCTCAGCCTAATGCTGGAGTAGAATTAAAACACACTGTGTCCCCTTAATAGGACAGTCACTGTATAACCTTGCAATATCTCTGAGTTCAATCCCCTTCCCACCCCAATCCTGACTCTTTCCACAGACCTCACTTTTCTGATTGCTCTGTGTGGAAGAAACATTCATCTCTCATTTCTGTAAGACCAATCTGATTTTAACCTCTCTTTGCATTCAGCTCCAATTGAAACCAAGAGTTCAACTGTGCCATAGCTGATGCATGACAAGCCCTCATCTAACTGCATTAGATCCAGTCATCTGTGATTTCGACATCATTCCTGATGCTTTCTGATGTTTTATGCACAGCAACAATGAGGGAAATGTGAAGGCCATTTCACTGTTGCTGCTCAGGTTCTAGATAGTACAGCTTATACTCAATGTTGCTGCAGCTGCATGGGGTTCATCCCACTGTGATGAAACATGCTATTCCTAAGCTGATCAAAGCTGTACATTGCAGTAAATAATAATATTCCCTTAAGAAATAAGAAAATGAAGCGCTCAAGTGTGTTCCCTTAAGAAATGGCAAAACTAAGCTCTCAAATATAACAATAAGATAAATACTTAGTATAGAAAATCAGATCTCAAATAAAATGAAAATGGAGGGGAATTAGAAAACATTGTCACCATGGTACTATCTCATCCATGTCTAAGTCTTGAAAAGAATGTGTTCTGATCATGTACTACACCTTAAAAGTATAGGTATCCACTAGATGCTTCATTTTCTTTACACTCAGACAACCTGTGATATGCACTCATCTATCAATGTCGTACTGCAAAGCAATCATGAGGCTTACCTAATGAATGCTAATGACCTTCTTATTGAAAGAATAGTAAATCTGTATGTCATCAGCTTAGCTAAGGTAACTTAATCCACATTTAATTTAATTAACTTAGGCAATTAAGACAAAGTTGAAAATCATATAAGTTGAAAATCTGATGTTGTAAAGATGCTCTGCAATCATAATGAACAATTATTGTACGATAGTGTTTGATTAGGGAGATTAAAATCAATCTATAGTCTCAGAACGAAAGTTTAATTGAGGATGAAAGTAGTTATAAGCAGAATAATCAACACACAGCTAGAAAGGCTTGCCAGCTATATTCCATATATTCTGTATTGGATACCACATAATCATGAGTAAATGCCTGGCAGTTCTCATCTGTGAAAGTCTTAATTCTAGGTGTGGAGGGCACATTAAAAACATTGAAGTGAAATCCTAAAAGCAGTCCAGGTGTAGCTTGTTTATTTGGTTTACACAAAATTAAGGTAAGAGCGTAAACAAATTATTTCAGCAAATGGTTAGGCAAGTAGCTTATACAGACACGTGCTAAAGAAACTGAAATTTAACCTTTGTCAAGGAGACCATGTAACTGACATATAGAACTTAAAATGGAAAGGGTTTTGGAAATTATGTTATGTCTCAGTGTTTAGATGTTTCTGTTCTTCCTTTCCAAGGAAAGCACAACTTATGTTCCAATCCTTCTCCCCATCTAAAACCTATTTTCCTTATTACTAGATGCATTTAGAAATAAAGTTCAATACTCATGAAATCTGTTATTCAGTGAAGTTCAAAATAATGCATTCAATGGGTGCTAAGGGATAAAGGAACAAAACAAACATACTGCAATGGTGACAAAAAGGCAAACACACAGGCCATACTTTAAATATTGCAATCTCTAACAAATATGCTCATTTCATCTGAATTTGTACTAAACCAAAACAAATATTTTCATAAAACTCCACACAGAGGTACTTGTCTTTTGTGGTTTATATCATGGTCCTGAAGAACTGATCCTATGATCTTTTTTATTCTTATTGCAGAGCTTCATAGGCATACGCTATAAGGAGATTTTTCTATCTCCTTCCCTGCCAAGTATTCTCAAGGCATACTCTAGCCTATGGAAACTTTAAGCAAGTCCTCTGAGTCATCGAGGTTCTTTTGTGTACTTTTTCCCTACATTGAAAAAAGTGCTTGGATTCTTGTCTCATGCTTCTGAAAAGCACAAAACATTGAGCAAACTTATCCACCCTCTTTTTTTACGTACACCAAAGTCTGTATGTTGTTTCTTCAGCACTCATTGCAGTTGAAGCAGTTATATAAAAGCCTTTGCTGCTTAGATCCAGTTCTGCATACTAGATTCTTCTGAAAAAAATGACATTTATACACACACATACAAACAGAAAGCAGTGTGCAGCTGAAACACCCAGACTCACTCTTATCTTCCTGTACCAAGTCAGGACATCTTTTTGCATTTGTGTAACTGACCTGTAATCTCACACTGTTTTATTCATGCTAGATGGAATTGTCTCTTCTGATCTGGGCTATATTCGCTTGAATGCAAATTACTATGTTACAATTCTCATTTTTTTCAAGCACCTTCCATTGGTGATGTTAGCAGCAGGTTAAAGGCTTGCCTTTTAGCATTGTCTTTTGTTTGTTTGTTTGTTAAATCTGCATGTTCTGTATTATTGTTTTCATAACCTTTATTCGATATTGTTGCCTGGAATACTGGGCCACTGATTCCTCTCCTCAATGTACACGTGTTGTGGTTTCAGCCCAGCCAGTAACAAAGCACCACGCAACTGCTCGCTCACTCCTCTCCCCCCCCGGCCACAATGCGATGAGGAGAAATATAAAGGCAGGCTCGTGGGTCAAGATAAGGACAGGGAGGGACTGCTCACCACTTATGGTCATGGGCAAAAGACAGGCTCAGCTTGGGGAAGAAACAAAATCAGTTTAATTTCCTACAGATCAGATCAAACCAAGGATATTAGGAAGTAAAACCACACCTGAGAACACCTTCCCCCCACCCCTCCCTCCTTCCTGGCTCAACCCCACTCCCGGTTCTCTCTCCCTCCTCCCCCCAGCGGCGCAGGGGAACAGGGGATGGGGTTGGGGTCAGCTCCCCACACCTTGTCTCTGCCGCTCCTTCCTCCTCTGGGGGAGGACTCCTCACCCGTCCCCTGCTCCACCGTGGGGTCCCTCCCACAGGAGACAGTCCTTCACACGAGCTTCTCCAACGTGGGTCCTTTCCGCAGGCTGCAGTTCCTCACAGACTTCCCTGGCGTGGGTCCTTTCCACGGGCTTCAGTTCTTCCTGGACTTCCCTGGTGGGGGTCCTTTCCGTGGGCTGATCTTCAGTCACAGGCTGCTCCAGCGTGGGCTTTCCCATGGAGTCACAGCCATCTCTGGGGGCATCCCCCTGCTCTGGCGTGGGCTCTCCCCAGGCTGCAGGTGGGCATCTGCTCCCCCACTCCCCTCCACGGGCTGGGGGGGGACAGCCTGCTGTCTCACCAGGGCTGCAGGGGCATCAACCTCCTCCAGCACACCTCCTCCCCTCCTTCCGAACTGACCTCGGTATCTGCAGAGGGGTTCCTCTCACATTCCAATCCAGCTACTCACTGCAGGTTCCCCTTCTTAAATCTGTTCTCCTAGAGGCACTACCACCGTCACTGATTGGGTTGGCTTGGGCCAGAGCCTGGTCCGACTCAGAGCTGGGGAAGCTTCTAGCAGCTTCTCACAGGAGCCACCCCTGCAGACCGTCCCCCGCTACCAAAAAACCTGTGCCAAACAATCCTGTAATAACATGCTACAAGGTACAGTACAATAGCTTTAGTTTTCCGTGCAGATAAGCTTTTTATTTTGCAGTAGAGCCTTCCCCTGTGCCTTAGGCATAATGCTATCAAACAATAAGAACTAGAGCTTCTGATACAGTGATTAAGTGCTTGTTTGTTCATATACTTGTGTGAGAGAAAAACTGTTTCCCATTGCCAAATTTATAACATTTCAACTCAACTAAAATAAAATGCTATGTTTCTCCAAACAGGACATATGCTGTCTTCTATAAATGTGTGATGACATCTTAAAACTTGGCCATGAAAATAATAAGAACTGTGCAACCATCTTTGACGTTGGTGTGTGCAAGTCTCCCACTTTCCTACCTTTTCCAGGATGGAAAGAATGACACTGCTTTGGCACCTGCGCAACCAAGCACTTCAGCCTATGCTTCCCCACCAAGAAGGTCCAGCTGGAAGAATAAGAAATTAGAGACTTCTACTTTAAGGTTCTTTTTCCTGGAAAGAGGTAAAGGGCCTGATCCATAGTCCGTTGATACCTAAAATCTTTCTTTCAGTCTCATGGTTCAACTCATCTTTACTGATCTCTACTACAGTTTCAGCTTGCTGCTTGAACCTACCCTTTTCTCAGCAACGTAGTTTACCATGTCCTTTCCTCCACTGTCTTCATTTTGTATTTCCTTCTTTTATCATCGTTTATTGGGCCATGCCATTTGTTATAGGATTTTGTGGGAGTAAAGGCTGGACTCAGGTGCAGTTAAAGTATTTTAGTTAAAACAGAAAAGCTGCAGCTGCCAGCTCCATGTTTGAATAATTTGTGCACCAGACCTTCCCAAAGCCATGTAGGAGGCGTAGCAGAACTGAAGCTGAATCCCAATGACATTAACTTTTCTGTAATGACCTTACCACAGCCAGCCTTCTTGTACTGTAGTTATACTATGCTTTCAAGGAAACAGAACAGTTGGGAAAATGTGAATTAATTCAGCCCTTTTTCCTTTTTCATTTGTGGGGTTTCTTACCTTTTCCTTCTTATTTCTCCACCCTTTCCCTCCCCACAGATCATCTATACACAGGTTTTCCTGTTGTGTTTCCTGTTGTAGAATAGTGTTACTGGTGGCTAGGCTGAGCTTCAGTGAAGGGTTTAGACTGAGCCTAATAAACACTCAATTGGATTAAGCTGGGTATAAATAAACAGAAAAAAAAACCTTAAAGAACACTTTATGCACAGTCTTTAATAATGATTATAATAATTATAACAACAACAACAACAGAGTACCACTCCCTGGAATAATATTTTCTTTAGCTGATTTTGTTGCTTTGTAGTTTCCCTACTGGTTTTGTACATAGTTCAGAGTTTTTAATCCTCCTAAGCTTTCAAATGTTACCAGAGAAACTACCTTCTTGCTTATAGTCTGCAACAGCTTTGTGTTCACAAAACCAAAAGCATAGCAGTCCTCAAAGTTAGTATGCTGGGTTGTTTACAAAATAACTAGATTGTACATGTGCTTTACTGTCTTGACCTAATGACTGCTATATTAGTATAATATCAGTATACAAGGTACAAGAACATCTACTGAATAACAACCATACAAACTGGATTGTCACAGGCAATCAAGGTTCACTGATTTGCGTAACCATGAAAAGCAGCATTTGAGATTTTTTTTTCAGTCCAACATACAGTCATCCTGCCACATTAATGTATTATAGTATCATACCACTCTTCTTAAGAATTGACAGTGTGACAGTTAAAGCATTTGTGAACCATTTTATATGGTTTTCTTTAGATTATATCCATCACAAGATATTAGGAAACTATTTTAGTGGTATCTTTCTTTTTAAATGACATATGCTAATGACACAATATTTGCATATGCCATGGTATTTTGGTAGACTAAAAGACCTTGAGATTTCAAGGCTCAAGACTTGAAAGCTTATGCAAAGAACAGCTATTAATTTTCATTTATTTTTCAGAGGTAAAAGTGATCAAACCAGATGGCAAAGTCTTTTGCTTACACATCATAAATAAAGACATAAATAAGAAAGAAGAAAGGAGCTCTGAAGTACTGCTGTTGTTTTTAATTATCCCACAAAAATATCTAGAGTTCAGAGTTCTTGCAGATACTGAGAGTGATTAAAATAGCTCTGAAATGACCATAAATC
The DNA here is from genome assembly GCF_000737465.1 of Haliaeetus leucocephalus. Lineage (NCBI taxonomy): Eukaryota > Metazoa > Chordata > Aves > Accipitriformes > Accipitridae > Haliaeetus > Haliaeetus leucocephalus. The sequence goes on from NW_010973041.1 coordinate 1,995,841, forward strand.
CTCAAATTTTTTCTTGACTAGCTAAATTTAGAAAGTAAAAGCAACTTCTGCCTGATGTTCCACTATTAAAGAAGGCATCAGAACTATAATGACTTTTGAGCAATATCACTCGTGGCAATAATTCCTATATTTTCATCCCAGAAAAGTACTAAATCTCAGAAATCATCAAGGTGACCTTTAGAAAAGATTAGAGATTGCTAAAACTTAGAAGTCATGCAGCTGATGTTAAAGATTAATTATCTGATATGTAGAGTTTTAATGAAAAAAAAAGTAAAAATACTCTTCCAGTATTTGGTCTAAGAACACTGGTTTTCTATGATTTTATTCTGTTTTTCTGCCATGTCAACCTCTCTAAATCATCCCTATCTATATACAACAGATTACCAGCATTTGCATGTCCAGATAGACGCAACTGGTATTGATTGTAGCATGCCACTTGGTTTGATGGCTAAGTAAAACCTACATTAATGTTTACCTTTATTTTGGTGGAGGCAAACAATACCTCAATGACTAAATACTTTCAATACACTTTTAAATAATGAGCTTTCAAAAGAAAAAAAGTTTTATTGATTTAGGTCATATTTCGCTTTTTAAAAAGTCTTGGTTTTGTATTCTTTGAGTTCTAATATTCTTTTAAAGGGTATCTTAACAAAAATCATAACTAAAAAGATCAATAAATAGTGAACAATGCATTTCTTAAGATAAATAGATATACTCCATGTATGTAAAACATTTAAAGTAGATAAATCTTTGGTTTAGTCTTTCAGCAAAGAGTGGTTTGAGTTCACAGTATTCTAGTACATCACAGTATTCTAGTACTTCACAGTATTCCAGTACTTAAACGGTGGTTGTAAAGAGGTTGGAGGCTCTCTTCTCACAAGGAGCCATATGGAGAAGACAAGGGGCAATGGGTACAAGTTGCACTGGGAGACTTTTCATCTCAACATAAGAAATAATTTTTTTACAGTAAAAACAACCATTCACTGGAGCGACCTCCATAATGAAGTGGTAGAGTCCCCATCACTGGAGGTTTTCAAGATGAGATTGGACAGTGTTAGATAATCTCATCTAGGATCCCTTTCCCATGAACTGTTGTACCAGATGATCTTTCAAGGTCCCTTCCAACCTGGGCTAGTCTACTATTCTATGATACGATTCTATGACTTACAATTTAAGTGAAGCAAAGTTTTGTACATCTAGACCACAAATACGGGTGAAGATGCATACAACTAATACTGTTTCCTGATAACAACTGAATGCACAGTTTTGTACAGAATACAAATATCCAGCTCTACCTTTACTATATGTTGGACCTTCCACTCTTTTCCTCAATCCGTCTTCATACATATAACTAATTCAGCATGCTTACCCTGTAAATTCTATTTTTCTTTCTCAAAATTCAGTGTTGTTTTTATATGAGAATATTCTTCATGAGTATGGCACATTGCAAAATCATTATGATAGCATTTTCTGAAAATATTCTCTGTGACAATATTCAGAGAATGTAAGAGTCGGTCAGAAAATCAGCATTGTCTCAACATTGTCATCAGGAACATGAACAGTACGTTACCTGACAACGGCCTGTTTGGAGCACAGCGACCAATCCCAAGGATGGAATGTGTGGTACAAGGTTCCTGGAAGGTCCCTGGCTGGAGCCGTTAGAGACTGTCAAAAAGGATGGATTGCAACTGTTGCCATAACATTGATGAAGAAATCATGAACTTTAGGTGAACTTTGCTCTATTATAATACCAAAACACACCTCCTGGTCGAAGGCTGCCCGCCTCCAAGACTTACCATGCCTCGGACACTGACCCTGCGCCTGCGTGATAGCCTTGCTCGAGAAGGGCAGAGATATGATAACTGTATTCTGCAAAGGGTGGAGACCCCTGAGGCAGAGACGGAGCAAGGTGTGTTACTAAGCATAAAAGATGACTTCTGAACAACGGAATTTTGAAGCTTCCCCATCAAGAACCACGGCGATCAATGATGCAGCATTAGCTGGACCCGGGACCCGGGACCAGGACGTCTTGAGATCAGTGGTGGTAGCTATAACCTCTCTTTCTCCTCTCTCTAAACTTAACTTTACTTTTGTCCCTTCTTTCGCCCATCTCTAACTATCGTGTGCCTCCCTACAGTCAATACAATAAAGTTTCACTGTGTGATTACTGCTATCCCCTTTGGTGTTGGTCACCTTAATTTTGCACTTTCGAGATCGTAGCAAACGAACCATCACGAGTCCACTGAATGGACCGTGACAGAGAAGGAAAGAGCTGAGCATATTTCTCCTCTTGAAAGTGTCTCTTCCTCCTGTCTTTTCAAATGGAATAGTGTTTTCTCATGATTTAAAGTGACTTTTTGTCAAAAGAGATGTGTTTTATTCCCACCCTTCCTATTAATGCATGTGATTAGGTATTTATCACCTGAATTAACCATCGTTGTTCTGGCTGTTCAAATGCTTAGGTATATATGTGTCCATCTCCTTGCATCAGCGAATATGTGATTATGCTGTCAGTTTAGCTATGTACTTGTGGCAGAACATCAGAAATTATCTGCATTTTTATAGGGAATCAGTTTGCAATGAACTATCAAACCTAATAGGACTGTTTTGAACCTCGACCCCTTACTCTTGTTGTTTGGTAGGTTATGTACCAGGGCACAACATAGCATGCTACTACATCAAAATAACAAGTTTATATCCATCTCAGAAGTAAGTGGCTGGTCAAAGCAACATTGAAATAGCCACTCCGGTTGCAGGAGGATGTGGAGCGTGAGAAAAAGTTGCTGTAAAAAGCTGTTGCTTCATTCAACTCTGGTTGTGACAAAAAGATTAAGGATGGTTGTGAAAGATCTTTTGTGCTCCTCAATTCAATCTACCTCCATTATCCAAGAACAGAAAAATCAAATGAAATCTGATGGCATTGATCATAGTTCCCAGTAAATAGTAAATATTATGCCATTATCAGACTAAAATAAGGATTGATATGTCTGTCTGCATATTTTAGTCTTTAATTTACGTTCCTCTTTCAAATTAAGACAGAGCAGACTCTGCAATAAAATTTTTTTGGAAGCTCTTGATCTTTTATTTTGAAACAGCATTAAAACTGGAGCATTAAAAGAAAGCTTGAAAAGTAGCATTCAGTCTCCAGAAAAACAGCATTTCAGTGTACAAGTGCAAGTAAGGAAGATGTGCTTTAGAAAAAGACAAAAGGTTGCCATAAGGCAAGAAAGAGGGATTGTGAAGGATTTGTGTTTATGCAGTCACTGGTCATAGACATCCAGAAGTATGATCATTAAAAAATTTTGCTATAAGTTCTGCCCCCCTTCACCCTTCCCCGAAACTGAGTATGTCACACCAAAATAGTATTTCTGTAGACTTTTATACAGAGTCTGGTCTACATTCAGTTGGATTTATAGACTTGACAAAAGAAATAGAAGTGAAGCAATGCAGGAAAAAACATGCTTTTCCCCTTTCTTGATTTAAGTGCTGCTTGCTATATTATTGGGAATTGAGATGGTGAATCCCTACAACGGATATTCACTTTGAGGATAACCACATGTGAATACAATGTGCTGGATTCTTCTCTTCCTATCCCATTCACACTATCCTTTCTGCACACTGTAATTAATATTATAAACTAGAGTTAACACTGAGTTGGAGCATTTTGTAAGAAAGCCACTGCTCACAGCTTCAGTTCTAATTATACCTGGCAGGGCTAAATCATGAAGGATGCTTATCCTGAGCTGCTTAAGCAGTTTTAAGTGCTAAATTGTGAACTTTTTCCTAAAACCCACCTGGTCCACCTTACAAAGTTTCTGGAGGAAAAAGGAAGCAAGGGGAGAAGGCTACGCAGCAATGGTAGCTGGCATTCCTCAAACAGGTCCAAGCTGTTGGCAAATACAAATGCTTTCCTATCCAAATCACAAGATAAAGGCTTTAGATCACCTTTGGAAGGAGTCTGTGCTACCAGCAGGTTAAAAGAGCTATTGCATCATAGAATAGATTACACTTTATAGTTAAACAGGCCTGTTACCTTACTATTTCAGAGTGCTGTTGACCTCAGCATGTGCTGAATCCAGCATGCTACAATTAAGGGGAGAGGAAGGATACAAAAAGAGAGGGAAAAGGAAGTGTATTATTAGCAGCAGGAATTAATTTCTTAAATATTGTCCTTTAAAAATCCTTTTGTCAGAACATTGAAATCTCACATAGCGTAGGTGAGAGCTACTATCTCCATGTCAGTCTAAGGCTTTACTCTTTTGCTTCATCTACCATACAGAAAGCCTAAAACTGGTCTGAAGCTACGTCGCACAAAATAGCAACCAAACCAAGGTAATACTAATAGGGGCATGTTTATCTATGAATGGTCTGTTCTTGGGAAGAAAGCTTAATTTTTCTGTAGTTAGTGTCAGAACATCAGTGGCTTCCAGGGATGTAACAGTTCTGACTTATTAGTCTCAAAGGACCAGAGGCCCCTTTTTTATTTTCTACTTCTCTTTGTTCCTCTCTTCTCACAACGAACTGAGCATAGCTCTAGCTAGCATCTAACTTAATTTAGATTGTAATAAACAAGTTAGCTGCAAAGTCTTCTCTTTGGTGCATGCATAGTTTAATGTTCTGTTAGAACTCTTGATTAATGGATGTTTCAGCTCCTAAGTTCTGGCAATGTGTTAATGAATATAATAACAAACTGACATGAACTGAAGAGAAAGGAAAAATAATCAAGTCTCTGAAATGAGGAGATAGAAATAAGCTGCTTTTCCCTGAATAATGTATTTGCACAAGCTGCAGTCCAAGTATACATGTAAATGATTAAAATCAAATAAGCAATAATAGGAGACTTTGATTTTCATCATAAAACTTTACACTGAAAACAGGCTAATTTAGAGTAGCAGCATAAATGATTTGTGTGCAATTAGCAGCGCCTACATAGAAAGCCTCCTCTCTTCCAAGTTGTGTAAGGTGCTTTGCATTTCTGTGTGCAGCAATAAGGTGACATAAACTGGTGTAATTGTTAGGCTGACACTGCAAACTACTGCAAAATTACCACTTCACAACTGGGTGACAAGAGAAGGAGTAGCTTGGGACTGGTTTGGTGGATAAAATATGTAGCAGGGGCACACGTATCCCCTTCTGCTGAAAGTGAGAGCACCCCTTTCACCCGTATCCCTTTTGACCCAGTTTCCTTTCCTTGTTTGCTGTTGCAGGAACTCTGTTCACCTTTCAGATCTCATTGAACTTGTAGGGTTGCACTATTTTTAGCCAGGATCAGGGACTTGGCTTGTCCTGGAGGCAACATATGTTATGCTTCTTAAATCATCCACCCCTCAGCTTTGTAAGAACAGAACTTGTTCATACCTTCTAGTTGTTAAAATGGTCCAGTTGCTACTTTTTTTATATTCAGACCAATGGATCTATGTATTTTATTTGCCAATAGCATGAGTGTGATTCTATCACTAATGACCTCTGAGTTATCCAGATGGTTCTAAAATAAAAGTTGTCACATGTTTGTACTACAGCAAAAGAAAAGGAAAATATGTGCTCTGTGAACATCTGAATTTTTCTATTATTTTAATCACAAGTGTAAAGAGTCTAATAGCAGATTTCCAGACCATTAGACTACTTATAAATGAATTCTGGTTCTATGTGTGTAGAGAGTAAATTGAAAATTCTGAACTATTAAACCTGTCTGTGTCGCTGAAGACAGTAGATAAAGAGTGCAAGTTCATATCTTATTTGCAACTCAGCAAACACACAGCTCATGAGGTGTGGAGTGCCTGACCTCATTATCATCTGCCAGGTCCATTTCTTTCCTTTCTACAGCAGTAATGAAAGAAGAAAGAAGAGGCATGTTTGCCTTTTGTTATAGAATCATCTGGTTATACACTAAAATTTGCCTTGTTTTAAAGCCTAGTTTCTGTCCTTGTCAAGAACCTTCACACTGTCATAGAAATTAACATAAAAGCAACAGCTCTCACTGAGTCATCAAACCTTTTTCATTTGTTCTCCTGTCTCTAGAGCCTCTCTGTCTCTTTCTACAACCCACTGCCAAGTGATTTTACATCAGAAAAAAAACCATAAAATTATACTACGTTAGTGAAACAATGCTATATTACAGGTGATCATTGCTTCAAGGTAGATCAAGATTTTATTGTAATATGTTCATTTGCAGGACTGAGTGTTTCTCCCCCCCCCCCCTTTCTGCAACTACATTGACCAGAAATTCATAGTATTTTGCTCTTTTTTGTGTTATTATCTTTTTTTTCCCCTCCTTTCTTTTCTGATTCCCCATCTGATCTACATGTTCCCTGCATTTTTTTCCCAAATAACTCCTGCTCACTTGTAACTTGTGAATAATTGAAAAAGCTTTTCTCTGAATGTTTTAAGAGTTATTTCACAACAGAGGTTTCCTGTTACTCAACAGTCTTTTCACACAGGCTTTCTTATGTAGTGAATTTACACTTGAGTGCTTGGAAATATTCCAATCCTATTATTATTATTATTATTATTATTATTATTATTATTATTATTGTTGTTGTTGTTGTTGTTGTTTTGTTGTTGTTGTTGTCATTTTATTATTGTTATTATTATCAGTATTAGTTTCTTCTTTTCTGTTCTATTAAACTGTTCTTATCTCAAAGTTTTACTTTTGGTTTTTTTTCCCAATTCTCTCTCCCATCCCACTGTCGGGGGGGGAGTGAGTGAGTGAGTGGCTGCGTTGTGCTTAGTTGCTGTCTGGGGTTAAACCACGATAGTAATATATTCCTTTTGATATATAGCTATATCTTTCATCAGTGATGTTATTTGGCAGGTTTGGGACAGTCTGAAGCACTTGAAGTATGGGTTAATGAAGGTAGCAAAGTCATTAGTCACTCTGAAAAAGTAAGTCACAACAAAAAGTAAACTCTGTTTCTCTGAATTGGAAGATTTAGTTAATCAGGAGATAGAAATAGGTCATAATTGCTTGTGGTTACCAAGCCATTTGAAAAGGAATCTAGAGCTACAATTATGCAAATGGCCCTAATTAAAACAACACCACTTTGAATAAATAAATCCTCATTAATTTTATGCATATGGCAATTGTGCTACAACCTTATCTAAAACCACTGATGCACACCAGCACTGTTTACAGTAAGAAGTTAAGATTTGGTATCTTAGAGTAAAAATAACAATAAAAGTAGTAAATGAGAGGACAGTTAAATTGAATTAGTACTGTGTACAAGTTCTGACTAAGTTGTAAATCAAAAAAGCAAACTAAATTGTACTGTGTTCATGCTTTATGATAACAAAACTATCCCACTGTTGCTGTGCCTAAATAAGTCTCTGCAGGTCTTCCTGTCATGAATGTACAAGGAAGAAGCCTTTGTGGATATTTCTGTAAACAGCTGCTGCACTGCACCAAAATTCAGGCCCCCTGGATGGACCAGCTGGGGCTTTGGGTGCCTGTGTTAGCAGTGACATCTTTTCCAGGCAATGATATTACTGAGGAGAGCAACTGGGACTGTGACATCTGCTTCAACAGTACTTCCATCTGGTCAGCTTCAGACCAGCCTTCCTAAGCAGGTTCTCCAAGTTTAATGTCACTTCACCTACTTACTTCAGTTAGAAATGGCAACTCAAATGATAGAAATCAGCCATCTGGAATGAGCACATACCTTCCTTTCCTTGTTTTTTTTTTTTTTTTTTTTTGTTTTAAGACCTTACAATGTATTAATGGATTATGGCTGCATATTTCAAAGCATATGCACATACTTGTGTTGGGGTAGATAGATTTGATCAAAAAGCCTTATGTAGGGAATTTCTCTTTTCTTCAGAAACCTTTGTAACAACCTGGCTTCCTGTTCTGAGAAGTAAAATCTGTTCTGAGATTTGAGACTAAAGAGTAATCTAGTCCTATAAAGACTCCTGGGCACTTAAACAGTCTGAGGCCAAGTGAGGACATACAGTTTCCACTGGACTGTGGAAATCAGAAATTCGTGCACAGTGAAGAACTTACTATGGGTGTGTGACATGAGGATTGGATTCCACTTGTATTTTACCTTTAATCCATTGAAAATACATCCCAGGCAGGTGTTAGTCAGATAGAAGAGGTTATACACTTACATTCATGTACATGTGCACACACACGTTATACACACACTCACAAACCAGGAACGTTCAGTTTGAGGTGTATTTAAAGGAAGGATTTTCATAATTGCCTGGATGAAATAAAATGGTTCTCTATTCTATTAGGAAGCAGCCAAGTAAGTATTATATTTAATTAATGTGCAAAATTTCTGTGATGGTCAGACATGTCACACACAGGATGTTCTAAAGCTGCTGAAGTTATCTCCACTATAAATTTCTGACTCTACTATAAACTTCTCTGAGGAGGAGATTCATTTTAGGCATCTTGTATAAAACCACACAGGAATTTATCCACAAAATCATTTATACAGGTGGAAATTGGTTCAAGTGAATAGGAACAATTGAGATGTAAATATATTTTTAAAAAGACACCTTAAACTATATCTTATTTTTTTTACAAAATAGTACTGCTGCTGTATGATACTGATGATAAACCATAATTCATGACCTACAATTTTTGTGATATATCTTTGGGAAAGGCAATGATTACTGTAACATTCTAAAAACAGAGAGAGTAATATGTAAACAAAGAGATATCTAAGGAAAGGTGAAGGGTTTTGTAATGAAGATGGTAAAACAAAACATGGTAAAACTCAAGCCAGTATTGTATTTTTAATAAGTTCAAACTTCTGAAGGTCTAGTCTTCTGGTACTGAATATTGTCTGGCTCTGTAGAGCATATGGAAGTTATGGCAAAGTTTATAAATTCTACTTATATTGTCAGGAATATTTTTTTATCAGCAAAATTAATCTTTTTTAATAATGAGATTTTTGTCCTTCTATGGGATGTTTTAAGGAATTTTTTAAAAGTAATTTTAAAGGGTTTTTTTGAAAGGCATCAAGACATGTTAGTAAAAGCAATTTTATTTTTTTTTCCCTTTGGCCATCTAAGAAGATTACAAAAGAAAGATAGGCCCTGAGAACGGCATAAGAAAAATTTATTTAATTAAAAGATGTTTTAGCTATATTTCTGACCTGATCTTCTAGTTTGGTCTCCATGAAATGCCATGATAGCTGATGATTGGTAGTTGCAATTACTATTAATGAAATTATTAATTCTTTCCTGTTCTTAAGAGAAACAGAAAGATACCATTAAAGCTATTATTTTCTTTGGTTGTTGATGAGGCCACTTCATCCCTTTACACAGATATGTTCTTCTTAAAATTCCAGGAGAAATTTCTTATATTCTATATGTAATGTTAGACTACAAATTTTGGATGTGATAAGTTAGGCAAAAAATCCCAAATTTCTTACAACCCTTGATGTATCTCTTTTCAATATACTGTGAGTTCTAAGGGTGAATGAAATGCGGTATGGGAATTATGGCCTGAATACATCCATAGAAAAAAGAAGGATAAAGTAGTTACCAAGCAAGCTTTAGATTCTGATTATTTTCAGACTCTATGTTGCATTCACTGAATGCTGTGTATGGCATCTTTTAGACTAGGATAAGGGTCTTTATTTTCAAAACCTCCAACACACATACTTGAGAAACATGTAAAATAGGCTTGTTAGGTTGCAATGTTCCATAAATATTTTGTCTTTGTCTAGCACTTTGCTTATTCATTTTAAAACTCCTTAAATACTCTTCTGCTGATGTCAATAAAGTAAGACATCAGCCGCTTTACTCAGAATGATGGGTCTTCTTGCCTGTTACTACATATTTTTCAGCTGTTCTCTAGGTGTCAAAATAACTCTTCCAGAAAGATGCCATGCAAGGAGTTAGGAAGAAAAAAAATTACTGAATAATAATGAATCACTTGTGCTTAATTCAACCTAGCATTAACATACACCATAGTGAGGCAGTTTGAAGATGTTGGGTAAAAGAAGGGAAGAACACAGCGCAGATTAAATGACAGCCAAAGCCACATGCAAAAGGAAACAAAGGTCAGTGATTTAGTTAATCCTGATTAAAAAAAAGGAATTTGTTTCTGCCTAGCAACTAGGATGTTACTACTAGCAACTTGCCATTGAAAATGTCACAGGCTGAAGCCTACCTCAAAGCACAGCTCAGATAAATGAGACCTGGAGCACTTCTGCCCAGTTTGAACTGATGAGATAATTAGATTACTACAGTAGTGTTAGACTATGTAATGTAACTGCTGCTAATGTCACACTTGCCATAACACATCTGGGACAGGAGGGCAGAGGGGAACAGAGACCCTGGTGAGAGCCACTAATGGTCCTTTGGCTAAGGAAATGCCAAAAATGTTGGATAAGACTACACAATTAGTGGGGTCATTGATGGCCTTTGCCAATGATCAAATCTGAAAAGCTGTTAGAAGGGAAAACAGTAGTCCCTTGGGAGGAGACACAGATATGCACCTCCAACAGCATGCAGAGGTCTGAGCCTGAGAAGGACCTACCAGGGCCACAAGCAGCTCAGGTGGGCACCTCGAGTGGTAGGAGTGAGCATCCTCCTCCCCTGGGGTTTTGGTTTGGGTGGGTGCATCCTGTGGGTGCCTTGCAGGATAGAAATCTCTATCCACAAGGTCATTCCTACTCAGGGGGTAAAAAAAGGTGATATGTACCACTGCTTGTTATGACTGTGGTCTTGTGGCTCTGCACCACTCAATTCCCTTCTGACAAAAGTTAAGGATAGGGGAGTAGAGAAGAAAACTGAAAACAGGAGAAAGATGACCTTGAACTAACTACATCAAGAAGCAGTATAAGGCCCTGAAAAAGCAGAAGAGGAGACCAAACTTCCCTGCACATAAGATTCAGTCACTTTCTCGTCAATTTAGTGTATCTTGTAGTATCCAATAATAAAGGCACACACGATAATAAAGGGTGACTGGTGATGCGATATGTCACTTTGTTTCACTTTAAACCTAAGCATCCATTTAGCATCAGCATGAGGCTTTCCTTGCTTGCCACCTTCATCACAAGATGGTGGCAGCCCCGCGACATTGGGTGGTGGGTGGCAGCTGCCCTCACATGTGGCATCACACCACATGCTGGAAAGCAGCACCTGTGCGCATGTGAAGGGCAGCTGGTGGTCTCGTTTTTGCTGGAGCAGATAGCACATTGTTCTAACTAAATGAACTAATTACCATAAATAAATCACATTGCATTCTTATTGGAAAGCTTATCAGGCAGTGCTATTATAGCCTTTCTGTTTGGGCCTGAGAACCTTATCTTCCCAGGCCATGCTCCTGAAGTATAATGTACCTTTTTTGGTAGAAAAAACTCATTCCAAGGTTCGAATGAAAATTAGATTCACAAGAGTAATACCAGTATTGTGGTACTCTTGAATATGAAATGTGATTTTATTATTTCATGACTCATAATAAAAAGAGTAAAAGAAAGCATGTAACAGCAAAAAAATCCATAATTCTACTTCAATATACAGTATTTTTAAATAAAAAATGTAGTTCATGAAAGATGTCTGCACATTTTCAGTCTTTAGACTAGGATGCAATTTTTCTATACACAGGCTAGGAGACTTGAAATGAGAGTACTCTCTGAGAGAAAAGCATGAACATTATTGTTCATTAAAGAGCCATCCATTGCTCAGTAAAACATTACCCTATGTTATAAAAATAATGCATCCCAGGGTTCACACTCTGCTTAATCTTATTAATGTTTTAATATTATATTTATTATAATAATTTTTTTCTGGGCTAGTTTCTGTGTAAATAATAAAAAATTAATGATGATCTATATATGATCCATAAAAAGCACAAAATGTTGTTTTGAGAGGTTCAGTTTTTCATTACTACTGATATGTTGACCAAATGTTCTGCCTGTGCCAATGGGCACATTAAGAAGTAGGGAACAGTATAATATAACACTACAAATTTAGCCATTGCTTGCTTATTATGGTATGCATTATGTTTAAAATTTTTTAGAAGTTCACACAGAACGATCCTACTGTCTAGGATTTGCTGTCTAGTTATCAATCTATAAAGTGCAACCTTTTATCAAGCAATATCCTTTATGTAATAGAAAATCTGCAGTAAAGGGAATTGTCCTCTTCATCATAAAATATGCAGTGCATTCCAGTTAAACAACTTGGAATTTATAGCAGCCAGATGCTCAATCCCTATAAATCAGCTAACTTTACTTTAGATGGAGATACAGTAGTTTGTTTTCACTCAGGAACTTGCTAGCCACATATTTAAATGAGTCATAAGGACTTGATTACAGAAATATTGCCTTTTAAATGATGCTAGCACAATTAATTTACCATTTCCATCCTTTCTGTTTAAACCAAAATAAAGGTGGACAGGGTCACTACAGTGCTTCTGTAGCATATCTGAAGCTTATAAAATCTTTACCAATGCAATCTTGCTGGAAATATCTTAGTACAGAGAAGGCCTAACCCGGTATTCCTCTAAATCTATGCAGTGTTGAAGTTGTTTAATAGGTGGCTGGGTTATGAATAACCTAGTTTGCCTATTGTGTGCATAATAATCTTATTCATACAATTACCAGGCAAACATCTAATGCAAAGCAATTTCAAAGGGATGTCCTTATGATGAAGAATTGATATACTTATTGGCAGAATAAATCCAAGGACAAAAAGTTACGTTGTGTATTTGGACAAAGTATTCAACATGCAGAATAAAGATATGGTTGAGAACAAGGAAAAGCCTCATTTTTGTTTCTGTCTTGAGACAAATAATGAGGTCAACCTTATTTTTTGAGCTTCAATGAAGGGCTATGACAAGTAAGAGAAAAAGATTTAAAAGTACAGATTCTTCAGTCACACTCAGTAAAATTTTTTTGTCTCTAAGGAAAGAGGAGGAATAGTAATAATAAGTGGGAAAATTATGATATTGTTCAAATTGTGTTCTGAGGACAGTTTAGGTATGCCTTGTCCCAAGATAAATTAATGGAAGATGTACTGTCTAAGCATGTTTTTCATTAAGATTTCTCAGATGAAGGCCAACACTGTTGAAAAAGCTTTGAAGAAAGAAACACAGGGAAAAGTTTGGAAAACTCTCCTCTAATTGACCTAACTGACTTCCAGTGCCCGGATGAGACTGGATTTCAAGGGAAAAATATGTGTCTGATATTGCTAATAACAGGGTTTTGCCCAATGCAGCAAGGGAATTAAATATATGCAAGGAAGGACGATTTGTAGTATTTATAACTAAAGCAGGAAAGGCTGAAAAGAAATATGAATGGCAACAAGAAGGGCTTATTCAAGTTCTTCAGCAGCAAAAATGTGGGCTTCCTGCAGGGGCCCTGGTGACAAAGGACACATAAAATGCTGAGGTGCTCAATGCATTCCCCTCCTCAGTCTTCACTACTATTGCCTTTAGCAATCCTAAGGCCCCTAAGAGCAGATGGAAAATCTGGAGCAAGGAAGACTTACTCCTGGTGGAGGAGGATGCAGTTAGGGGACATTTAAACAAGTTGGAGATACACAAGTCTGTGGGCCCTGATGGGATGCGCCCACAAGTGCTGAGGGAGCTGGCCCATGTCATTGTAAGGCCACTCTCAATTATCTTTGAAAGGTTATGGTGGTTGGGGGAGGTGTCTAAGGACCAGAAAAAAGCAAATGTCACTACTGTCTTCAAGAACAACAAGAAGGAGGATCTGAAGAACTACAGGCCTATTAGCCTCATCTTGATTGTGGGAAGCTAATGGAGCAACTCATCCTAGAAACCCTTTCCAAACATATTAAGGATAAGATGGTGATTGGGAATAGTCAGCGTGGATTTACAACAGAGTAATTATGCTTGACCAACCTGATAGCCTTTTACAATGAGGTACCAGCCTAGTGGATGAGGAGAGAGGAGTGGATGCTCTTTACCTTGATTTTAGCAAGGCTTTTGACATCCCACAAGATCATCATAAACAAACTGATGCCTTATAAGTTAGATAGATGAACAGTGAGGTAGATTGAAAACTCTGAGTTGCCAGGCTCTAAAGGCTGTGACCAGGACCACAAAGTCCAGCTGGAGGCCAGTCAGTAGTGTTATCCCTCAGGGGCAGATACTGCGACCGACACTGTTTAATCTTTTCATTAATGCCTTGGACAGATAGAGTAGAGAGCACCCTGAGCAACTGGCAGGTGATACAAAACAGGGAGTCAAAACTTGGTAGTCACCAGAGGTACCTTCTAAACTCAGTGATTCCATGATTGTCATTATCTTGAAGATATATTGCTATAGGAAAAAAGCTTTCTGAAGGAAAGAAAATAAAAAATCTAATGCACATTGCTGCCACAGAAAAGAAATGGGTCTAAAAGGTCTTGAATACCTATGATTTAGAATTGAAAAGGGATCATTGATTATGTTATGAGAGAGATTCCAGATTAGCTCTTTCATGAAAGAATCAGGATGATGACAACATGGGTACAAAAGTATACTTCATATGAATTTTACCTATTGAATCAAACAAATAGTGTGCTTACTACTAATGGAAGCCTGGGACACTAAAACCACAGGAATTCTTCTTGTTCAAATGCTTGTAGTAACACTATAGCAGTTCCACTTCTTCTTAAGTACCGTGGTTTAAGACAAAGCATTTTTGTTACCAAGAAAGTCTTTTTTGATAACATCTTGCTGTAAAAGAAATCACGCTGGTTAAGCCATAATTTTGGTTTAATTTTTTCTGTAGTGAGAAAGCTAAATCATTCTCATGCAAGAACTGTAGTATTGCATGAGTACTACAAGAAAAGTATTTTGCCTGAATACATTTCTTCTAGTTATGAGTTGAGTGGTCTACAAATCTTATTTTCCTCAGAGATGTGAATTTTTCCATCTATGCGTCCATTATTGATCAAACAACATGTAGTAGTACTTGTGGTGGCTTTGTCTGCATCACATATAAAACATGTCTTAAGAAACTCCTCACTTCACTACTTTACTCAGACCTTTACTCTTGCTTGAATATCTACACAAAACATATCTGATTATAGGAAAATCAATCAATTGGTAGTCAGTCACATTTTTAGATAATTACTCCTATTTCATCCCCTTCCTTTTAAAAGATGACAAAACACACCTTAAAAGGTGTCTACATCTTCATATATACTGACTCAAGAGGGTGACAAAAAGAAGAAGGTGCAAAATTATTTGATATAGAGAAAAATGCATATGATTTCAGAACATGTAATCTACTAATTTTTAAATCTGGAGAGTTAAAAATTCTTTTCAGATCTGTCTTTTATAGTATAAAACCTTATTAAAACCTCCTGCTGAAATAAAAGAATCAGTGAAAACTGGAATTTTTGTGCATATTAGTCCATCTTTAAATTGTATTATAAGTTAGCAAAAGGGTGACTGGTTTGGAGGTCAGCAAGTAATCAGATTTACAATGATAACTAAATATCTAACAAGTTGCCATGAAAGCAATCTTGTATGATTATCATTCAGAGGCTTGTGAAAGACATACATAGCTGAATCTGGTATTTTCCTTTAATATGCTTTGAACTGGAGAACCTTGTTCTAAACAGCAATATTAGATGGAGGGAGTTTAATTAACTCTAGTGATCTGTCCAGAAGTCAATGTGTGTCGAAATGGAATTAAAGGAATTCTTAGGCTATTTTCTCTGGTCATAATCAATTAATACACAGAGGTGAATATTAGAAATAACTCATCTGAAAGCAAGTAAATTACACATAGAAAACTTATACCTTTGACATTGATTAATTTCACAGATGCAATTGCTCATTTGACTCTGAATGTGAACACAATCAAAAAATCTGTGAGTTACAAGACAAGTTGTGATATACCATTTCTGTTTTGTTTCTAGCTATGTGTGTTTCCCATAAGAATGCAATATTTTAAAGCATCCAGTGGCTTTTATGATAATCTAAGCAGTAACTCTAACAAACATGAGGTGGGTTTTCCTACACTGTTATTATTTACAGATCTGTAAGGGTATATGTGCGTTGTCAGTTATATGAGACAGTTTTGTCCTCCTGCCTCTGTTCTCATCAGTCAGACTCTACTGCAGCTATCCCAAGTAGAGGAACTAATTACTCCAGATTAAACTGTTAGGGTGTAATGACGCCTTGAGAGTTTACTCTGTGGAGTGCACCCAAAGTCAACAGGAACACATTTTGTGTCCTATGTGGTTCCTCTGCTCTTCCACTGTCCTCACTTTTTTCCAGGACACCTCATGTCTTTGAAGGCCTCTAAATAAAATCATATTATACAAAAGCCACTCAGCAGCACGCTGATATAAATGTCAAATTTTGCATGCTTCAGAGTTATAGGATGTTATCTTTGTTCATACTTTATCATTAAAGAGAAAGAGGAAGTATCTCAGGGTTGTTAACTGACGACTGAAACCTTAGAGGAGACCACATGTCTCATTTGGCTATGCCAGGAAAGCAAATGCAGTCTCATAGACATTTTCCTCTGCAGCAATGCCAGGACATAGCCAAAACATCCTTTGCTTTCTTTTATTCAATACGCTTAATACTTTATTTACCTTTTTTTGCTTGTTCTTTTCTTTTTCTCCATCTCTGTTCACAAAACGTAATGATTTCCTAGATTTTTCTTTTTTACCCTTTCTGTTGGTTTGAAATTTGCCAATGAAAAATCTTTTAGGTTATGATTTACCATCTATGCATCCTTCTCTTTTTCTTTTACCAAATAAGGTGGAAATAGATATAGTTTAACTCATGCTTCCTCAACAGTCATTCTGATCATTTTTGTCCAACAGAAATTTAGAAAACTCCTATGTTCTAATTTGTTCTTGTCAAAAGCACAGGTGAAAGAAGCTTTCCTGCATAATTCTGTTTTCTTTGAGATTGTGTTCGCCTGCATGCAAACATAGTCTGGTCCTTCTGGACAAATACAAAGTGTACATTACAGGAAGGTGTTTAGGTATTGTTGCTGGTTAGAAGCTTGCTATTATGGGGCAGAAAAAGCTACAGTGCTTGCGCTGTCACTGGAGAAAAATGTTTTGACCTTGTATTTGCAGAGTTGATAACATTATTCCAAAGAGAGGGAGCAGGAGTAGAGATTTGAAAATCTTAACATGTTAAGTATACAATTTATGAAATGATCTAGTATAGCATAGCCGTAGTGTTTTACAGGAATTTTTAAAAATCTGTGATTGGGGAAGGGGGGGGAAGAGTTTATCTAAGAAGTTTTATCTCAAGAAGCTGAAAATTGGGATTAATTTAACCTCTTTACAGTGACTGTCATCTTTCTTGATTGTCACCTGCCTGCCTTAATCAGTCCTCTATCTTTCTGCAGGTAAAGGATTTTTCAAGACACCACAGAGTCTGAACATGACTCAGCCTCATTCTCTGTGAAGGTTACCATTCTGTACTGGAATAATTTATGATCTAAAATGGTAATAACTTCTGAAAATCAAATTATAATATTTTTATGCCTAAGAATCCAAGAATTTCAGAAAGAAATACTGCTAAAAAGGAAACAGAGCTGGCAGTTGTTTCTGATCCATGCAAGTCTTGCATGATATCATTTTGTCCTGGTTTCATCTGGGATGTAGTTAGCTGTCTTCCTAGTAGCTGGTACAGTGCTGTGTTTTGAGTTCAGTATGTGAAGAATGTTGATAACACTGATGTTTTCAGTTGTTGCTCAGTAGTGTTTAGACTACAGTCAAGGATTTTTCAGCTTCTCATGCCCAGCCAGGGCACCTGACCCAAACTGGCCAACAGTGTATTCCATACCATGTGACGTCCCATCTAGTTTAGGAACTGGGAAGTGGGGGGGGGGCAGGGATTCGCCGCTTGGGGACTGGCTGGGTGTCGGTCAGTGGGTGGTGAGCAATTGCCCTGTGCATCATTTGTACATTCCAATCCTTTTATTACTACTGTTGTCATTTTATTAGTGTTATCATTATTAGTCTCTTCTTCTCTGTTCTATTAAATCGTTCTTATCTCAACCCAGGAGTTTTACTTCTTTTCCTGATTCTCTCCCCCATCCCACTGGATGGGGGGGGAGTGAGTGAGCGGCTGCGTGGTGCTTAGTTGCTGGCTGGGGTTAAACCACGACACATTTTCACCACAAGACAAGACAAGCTGTGCTCCTAGGGACCTATGCTGATATTAAGACTGTATGAACAATTTCTGGTGGGGTAAAAACACACACAGAGGTTGTAACTGAAGAGCACAGACTGCCATAGGTCTCTGTTCTTACTTAATCATACAAGCTGAAGCAAACAAATTACTAAAATACGACACTATATTTATTATGTTTTGTGTTCTAAAACCTCCAAGAATATGCCAGTAATTTTTGGTATATCTTTACCATTAATTAACACTGAATGATAGGCTTATGACATGGTTCCATTCTAATTATTTAAACGTATAAAGAACTCCCAATAAAATGTTGCTTTGGGGTGCTACATAAACATAATGGACAATAGTTTTTTCCAGAGTTTTAGGGATTTTATTTTTTTTTAATCTTTTTGTAATCCTAGTCTCTTTGAAACTGGAGTAGTCATTTATAATAGCCACAGACAGTGATCAGCTCATCAGAGATGGCTGAGAACCCTTGTGCAGCAAGTGAAGAGAATTATCTAACAAACCAGTTAATGACTGATTTAAAGAAGGTTATTGTTTAAATAGACTCTATGTTCAATAGCCATGAGATCAGTCTTTTTTACGTCATGCTTGACTGAACTGCAAAAGGAGGTAATTTATGTAAGTCTAGATTTCAATACTAAACATTCTGTGGAATCTTTCTAAGTGAAAACATGATCTTTTGGGAGGATCATCATTAAGCTCAGTATATTGCTCTTGTTATAATGGGACTCCTTGCCACAGAAGAATCAGAAGTTGTCAATTAAGCTGTATCGAATAGGCTAATTAATTATGAATAGAAAGAAAAGAGTAGCTGGAAGAATACCTCTTCCCTTCTCATGAAGCAAAAACTGGAAGGGTGCACAATTTGTGCATAAAATAGATGTCTAGGTATTAAAGGAAACACATTAGGCATAGCTGATCTGTTAGATTTTTCAACAGGTTGTGAGATATTGCTTCCACACTAACAGACACATCATTTTTGGTGATGCTTATTTAGCTGATGAAAGAAATTTTGAGTAAATTATTCATAGATTGTCTTAAAAAATGCAGGGTTACAAACACTTTCCCCCAACTTATATACTTTCTTTAAAACTAGTTACAAAAATGGGGAGACAGCTGAAAAAGAAAACCATTACCAACCCCAGAACCCAAACCAACTCCAACAAAACCAAAAAAATTCCACAAACAAAACCCAAACCCCCACCCCCCAGCTATTAATTTTAAAGCCTGTATTTAACTAACGAGCACGTATTAATTCATTGTAAGACTGTGTCTATGAAATAAATAAAATATACATATATTTATAAGTATTTACATAGAAGTATATATATTATATAATTGTTTATATATTATATATGTTATATATACTTACAAGTGTGTATATAAATATATACATTCCTATGGAAAAAAACATATTCTGCCTTCAGAAATATTATCCAAGTGTAGTATTGCTTTTCACTCCACTTGTAATATGGTGAGTCATGTTGTTGCTGTTTTCCAAGCAGAAGAAAATTTGGTACTGATGAACAAGCATACTTCCTTATCCTTTGGTAAGACATTCCACACTTGGCCATTGCTAGTAAATTAAAATTTTCTGGAAGTTTTATTAAACTAGGAAACCGTGGATTTCAACCAGTTTTATAGTTGATCCCCAGTTGGATTGTGGGGGACAGAAGAAATCCAAGTGTGGGAAAAAATAAGATGCACAGAACGTTCAATACAGAGCCAGGGTGAAGCTGTTAGGTGGACCCAGGACCATAACTTTGGAGCACAGCATTGAGCATATCTGCCCATCAGTGAAGATTTCCATTCTGTCATTGACACTGCACACAACTCTGGGAAAATTGCTGATAGTTCTTCTTCCCAATTCTGAAGAACTGTGTGCATCTCCAGTAACTGTAGACTTCTGTGTGCTGTAACACATTCCTATCTATGAATTTTGTTCCCTCTATCTCAGGCTCCTTTGGTGGAGTAGAGGGTTTTGCAGCCATAAAAAGAGTAACTGAAAAGTGCCATCATCTAACCAGAAAAATCATAAATATTTAATATTATGTCACAATACAATAAACCCATTATATATTGATTATCCATTTATCTTTACCAGGGATAGTTTAAATAATTTTCTTCCCTACCCTGAGATTATCATTCTCAACCATTATATTGGCTACTTCAATAACAAACAGACATATAATACTTCCCCCAGGAGAAAGTTAGATGTTTCAGGGTTTTACAACAGGAAGAACTTTCTTTCTGCCAACACTACAAAAATCTAATATCTTTAAATTGGACCATAACTCAAAAGGAACCATGAAAAGAGACTGCACAACATCAGTTAAATAAGTAACTGTATAAATTTCTATTTAGTTCTGCAATATTTCTAATATTACACTGTTGGGTTTCTTAGTGGTCCCACAGTGCCCTGCACAATTCCTGCTATGAAATGCTTCTTCCCATCATATCTGTGAAGAATACTAACAGAACTACCCAAGGGAAAGACAAGTTTTCGTAAATGTCTAGTTAGTCCACTTCATGCTTTCATAGCCTTTGCAAATAACCTGTGTTTTGTCAGGCAAAGGAAATCATATAGAATCCAATAAAATTAAATGTCAAATGTATCTATTGGAGAGGGGCAGTATCTTTTACTAAAGCTTAAAGTCAAATATTTAAGGATAAGATTTCAGTTATGATTACAAGAAAATTAATTCTTAAAGATGTCTTCTGGAAAGGCTGGAAAGCATGTTCTCTGCACTTCTGCTTTTGGAAGTTGCTGCTGATATTGGTATGTAGCATCAAAGGCCTGTTATGAAAAACAGCATGTCTAGAAGCATGGCTGGTAGGCTCACAAGGACAAGACATGCTGTTATCATGCTCTGTCTCCAGTATACCTATGTCTGCTTTTCTATTATGTTAAAAAGTCAGCTTAATTATGAGCTCCAATACGGATCTACCCTCTACACACTTGCCTTTCCTAAGACCAATGAACAAGGACATTGAAGCAGCCTCAGTATACTTTCCCTGAAAGTATTTATTTACTAGGAAGTGTATCCAAGTTCATTCTGTCTTTCAGCATAGTGCTGATTTGCTTTTCTGCAAGGCAGTGAGGGAAAAGTTTTACTGTCCCTTTCTATTCTGTCCTTGTGTACAAGGTATGTTGAGGGTCACTGGGATGACTGTTTTTTCCCTAGTCTCCCAGTGAGATATACTACTTTAACTTTGAGAAAAGAAGGAGAGACAAGGCTTTCTACAGAATGATTGCCTTAAAAACTAAAAAAACCCAACCCAACCAACCAAACAAACAAAAGTTACTACTTGGTCTTACTTTGAAATTTGAGTATTTAAACTCTAGTGACCATGTTAATCTGTGTGTGTCTAGCACTTTGGTAGGCGTTGGGTCTTTTCAGAAAGCTGTGCAATATCAGCTGCCTCAAAGGTTCATGTAACAACTAGTGGAAATTTATTTAGAGAGTAGTTTTGCACTTGATTCTTGATCATTTGATTTGGAAACCTACATGTCTCTGGTTTGAGTTAAATGACTTTAAAATGTTACTAGAAGGCTGAAGGTTAAAGTAGAAATGTTCAGAAATCAAACAGTTTGCTAAGGGACTATTAAGAGTAACATATTAGAGGCACAGATGGTTTGTACACCTCGGAGTAAAAAAAGTAAACCAACATGCAGAGTTAATTAGAGCTAAACCAGCTTCCCTTCCTTGGTGAGCTCTGGCCACACCAAGTGTAATGAAAATATGGCATGCTATAAATGAAACAAATAGCAAGTCATCAGATAATATACACAGTTACTGAGAAATTCTGATACATGTTGTAATTATGATTTGATAGGTGACTGCAGGCTTCCCGTGTACTGAGAGGATGAAAAAGAAATAAAACTAAATAAAGATCTACTATAGCACATTAGTTCCATCCTGCTTTATGGACACAATGAAATATAGTAGTCCACCATGGTTTCCCTTATTTGCCCTCAAGGTTAAGATCACATACTTCTTAAGGTGTTTTCCTTGCATAATGGTTCAGATTGGTCCTTCAACAGACAACAAGTCACTGTTTAAGTCAGTTTTCCTTGGACATGCAGACATATTTACTCTCTATGAATAGAAAGTGTTTCTCAAAGAATTCTGTGATACAATTCACAAACAATTCAAATTTCAAAAGAACCTGAAGCCATTGGACTTTCATACCCCGCTGTTGCAGATTTATTGTGCTGGAGTACTTTACTTAGCAAGTCACTATGACAGAATTGCTGTATTTAGAAGCTGAATATATTTCATCATTCATAATATTTAATTCTGTAAAACAGTGGCTTCTTGGGATATTGTTAAAACTTGGAAGTATCATCTGAGACTGGTCCAAATATTTCTTCTCAGAAAGAGCTTCCAGGCTGTGTACTTTATTAACTCTGAAACTGGTATAATTCTAGAGTACAACCTTGGGAATATGGAGATACATACATCCCTTAGAACTATATAAACAGACAAAGAGGTCTATATTAGTATTCTGCTTTCTAAATGATTCAAAGTGGAATGTAGAAAGTAAGCTATGTGAGCACCCATGGTTACAAGCAGGTTTTCTTCTGGTTTGTATGTTTGTTTCTTTTGCAGCTGTTGAGTTTTCTTATGATACAAAACCAATGGTTCAAAAAAGTGACATGTAAGTGATAAGATTTATTTGATAGACAACTAGACAACTAGGACTTTTGTTGGCCCATACAGGTGTTGTCTGTGATTCCAGATTCTAACTATCACTGCTGATATGATCGCTTTGGTGAGTAGCTAAGCTTCTGAGTTACAGCTATCAAATTCAGATATAAAACTAGACAAAGAACCTAGTATGTGGAAGGAAAAGGAAGTCCCTAACATGCCTGACTAATCAGATGATTATCCCATAATGCAAGCATGGTAGATTGGATGTTTATACACACACACACACACACACACACACACACATATATATATATAATTGGATAATATATAATTAAAGCAAAGGCTTTAAAGGGAAGCCTGGGTTCAGACAGGGTAAAGTCAGAAGTAATTATCATTGTAATGTAACTAGTAGACATCGAACATCCACAAGTGCTTTACCAACATCCGATTGCCTCATGAAACATCATGTCTTCTTTCCACCAAGGCACTTACAGCTCAGGCATCTGTCTGTTGTATCCTTTGATGCCCCCTTTTGGCCCTGCTGTCAGTTGTCTGTTGTCATTGACAGTAGTTGTTTCTTAAATGTGGTGTAGCTCCCCCCCCACCCCCCACCCCCCTTCACTGACAGTTCACAAAGAAACTCTCTGGAAAGAACAAATATGGTGTAAGTCTTCATATATCATTTTTTAGGACAACAAAATGACGACTCCTTAACCTCCTTTTTCTCTCTCGTGTTGTGTCTTTGGTATGAAAATTGGCTTTTTGCTTCATATGAAAAGATGTAAAAAGCTGGAACACTTTGGAATACATTGCAACAGATTAGCTTCCTGGTGTTTTGATCGTTTTCCTTTCTATTGTTGAACTGTAGAGCTTTATGGTGGGATTTGGGGATGCTTTTCCATGTTATTGACCTGTAAGTTTCTCTTTGTCACCAGAAATTTTATTGCAAAAGTCTGGGATTTTCTAGACATCACATGAGACAGATGAGAGCTTTCTATGGAAGTTTCAGCACTGGTGGAGCTATTTAAGCATCAGTATGCAGTTGTTAGATTATTTCTATAAAAAGTATGGGAAGGACACTGACCTGGCATGCAATATTCCTGACCAAACATCTGACAGGAGAGACTTTGCTAGACATTGTCAGAATATGATGGGGAAGAACTGTAAAATTTGGGTGACATACACGTGTACGGAACCTGTATACACAACTGGTTTGTCCTTATTTTAAAAAGGTGGAAGATGAGTATTGAAATGGAATTGGATATCAGTGAGCTACAGGTAGGTTACTAATAAATTAACTTCTAGTAGCTTCAGCTGTGGTATGAATACTGAAGTCAAATTCATGTGAAATGTGAAAAAAAACCAACCCTGCATATTGTAAACTCTTCAGTGATGTAATTTTTAGTACTGTGTCTATAGACTTAAAATAATGTAGACAGCAAATCTTCTGACTTCAGTTCCGGCATACCTGTGCACAGTCAGCTGGTGAACATGGATTTGCAAAGGATGTAGTGTACTGGGTGAAGAGTACCTCTGAGACATGCAAGAGGGGAAATTGGCTTTCAGGAATATTCAGTTGCCAGCTGACTACCAGAGATCAGCGTGCCCTGCTCCAATTTTTTGCTCCAGTTCCAGACAAAAACCCTTCTAGAAGGAAGTTACACCATTTCACTGGTTACATCATGTCATCTGGTAACATGTCAGAGATAAGTAGGTAAATAAATTTTAAAGGACCTGAAAAAGCTTTCTAAATCTTCAGCTTTGCAGAGAAAAGTGTATACCTTTTATCTTATGTTATTTTATTCACTTTTATTTTATTTGTTAAACCAGTAAAAAATTCAAGTCGATTGTAAGTTAAACACACCACAGTTCAGAGAATGGAGAATTAAAATCTTGTTGATTGCTGGATAAAATAGAGGAACTGAGGCTGTGCTAAAGTTGTTGCACTTGAAAAGACAGAAAAAAAGGCTTTGCATCTATGTGAAAAATTTGAATGAAATAAATGAAAGGGAATATGAATATGCAGGTTTTGGGGTGACCCACAGCATAATAGCTCTGAATAAGTCAGGCAGATTTGAGTTTACATTTAAAAATCTGCATTCAGAAGTTGAACTTTGGAGTAACCTTTATTCTTGGAATGCAATATTCTTCTAGAGATCAAATTCCTCCAAACACAGCAAAGCACTCTATAACATAAAACACCAATTTAGTTCCATGAATCTGTAGTTAACCCTCAACAATAAGGTTTTCTGTCAGTATGGACAGCATTCTCTTTGTTACATTTTATAAAATCTGCTCTAAAGTTAATGAGACAGGTGAATTCCCTCTGTCTATCCTGTCTGATTTTAGTTATTTATCACCTGATGATTTTGGCAACCGCAATAAAGTAATTGGGAAAGAATCAGCCCAGCAGAAAGCCTAAATGAATTTGAACTTTATTGGATAATGTAAGAGTAGAACTAGGAATAGCTTTGCTTTGGCAGAGGAAAAATGCATTTGTTAAATAACTGAGTAAAGTTTAGTAAAGCTTTTTGCTAAGTTTCATGTATGTAATGTCTGAGCTTGGTTTTAATTCCAAAAATTTTGAGAACTTATTTGAAAGAGCCTAGTGACCAAAAATGTTTTGGGGAAGTACAGAAGTGATGTGAATGGAAAAGACTTCATTTATTAGCAGAATTGTAACATACTTTAAACTTGATATAAATATATGTATGTATACATATGTATGTACATATGCATAAATACATACACATCCGTATATAGACATAGTTATGTCGCCTGGGTTATAAGTTTTGTTTAAGGAAATGTTTTTGGGGTGTTCTCCAAAATACCTTTAACTCTTCCAGAGTTGAACACAGAGGCCATAACAAATTGTCAGCAAGTTTTTTTGGTTGTTTTTGTTTGTTTGTTTGTTTGTTTTTTTCTGAGTGTTGGTGTTAACCAACTGCAGAAAATGGAACAAAAAGGAAAAGTGTCAGTGGCCTATGTTCAATGCAAACTAACAGCTAAAAAAGACTTCCAGGTTATGCAAAGACAGAATTTGATTCATTTTAGGATTAAACTAATCTAAAAGAAAATGTTAATGACAGTATCAGATATAAGAAAAGTAGTTCTAGTACAACTTATATTCAAGGCAAAGAAATACACGTTTACCACAAAATTATGCAATGTTCATAAAACATCCTGATATATGAATGTGCCATGGCTTTGGTAGTGGATAAATCTAAGTGCTACTACCAATCACTGCCTTGTAAATTAGACATTTCTTTGTCCATGTCATGGCTAACCCTGAAAATGTGTGCTGTAGGCTTTGCATTGATCTAAAGTTACTGTGATACAACTCTCCAGTATGACAGAATATGGGGTGAAGGTGAACCCAATCAAAGTGTAAAGAAACTGCTTTACTGGTGTGATTTTATGCAAAATTAAAGCAAGGTCAAATCAATTAACCACAAATACCTTCTGATCTTCAGAATAACTTTAGGTAACTGTTCATGATGGTTACAAATCCTAGTGACTGAGATTTCTGTAACAAAAAAGCTCAAAGAAGATGTCATAGGTAGGTTTGAGAACACAACTCTCTTTACTCACTGTGTGAAATTGGATGTTCTCATTTAGAGTACTAATCCTTCTTTTATAACACTTTTAAAAATCTGTAGGTTGTATTTCTTTTGAAAGGAGAAAGGTAACATATTAATGAAGTAGAAGCAAGAGAAAAAATGTTTGGTTATGCATGAGAAATGTTCAAATTCAATTACAAAAATGTATTTTATCAAGGAGAAAAACAATTCTATGTTAATAGTTTGTGATCAAAGGCAGCAATAAAATATTAATTGTCTGTCTTTCAGGTGAGCCTTTTGGGATCAAGAAAGAAAGAAAGAAAAAGAACAACAACAAAAAACGTTGACAACTGACAGTAGTAGAATAAACCTGTACTGCTAGTTGGAAGGCCCTTATATATAGCAGTCTTGTTTGAAGAATGCAAGATCAATGCAAAGATAATGCAAAGAAGAGCAACAAAGCTGGTGAAGGGTCTACAGTACAAGTGCTATGAGTAGCAGCTGAGAGAACCAGGGGTTTTTAGCCTGGAGAAAAGGAGACTGAGGGGAGACCTTATTGCTTTCTACAACTACCTGAAAGGAGGTTGACCGAGGGGCGTGCTAGTCTCTTTTCCCAAGTAGCAAGTGATAGGACAAGAGAAAATTGCCTCAAGTTGCACCTGGGGAGGTTTAGATTGGATATTAGGAAAAGTTTCTTCACTGAAAGGGTTGTCAAGCACTTGGACAGGCTGCCAAGAGAAGCGGTTGAGTCACCATCCCTGGAGGTATTTAAAATACATGTAGATGTGGCATTTAGGGACATGGTTTAGTGCCTGAATTGGCAGTGTTACCTTAAGGGTTGGACTCGATGATCTTAAGGGTCTTTTCCAACATAAATGATTCTATGATTCTATGAAAAATTAGCATTTGGTTCTTGGAGGTAACAAAGATAGTTAAAGTACTACAATGTCACAGGAATAATTAAAACACTACAATCATTTCTTGGTATTAAATAGTATTATATAGCATTTTGTAACTTAGCAAAAATGAATACAGGTTGAAGGACAACTACATTTGTGTGCCTCTTGTCCTGGATAGAATAGAAAAACAGTACAGCAGCTGACAGTGTGTGATCAGGCTGGTGAGAGTTGGGTATACAAGAGAAGAAGATAATATGATGTGAGAATGAGTTACAGGGAACACATACTTTAAAGCAGCAGCTTAGTAAATAGCTTTTATAAAAAATGGCTGTTCCTTCCACCTACCCACCTCTCCATTTATCTTAACTATATTAAACAACACTTTAAACCCTTGTTTATAGGAAAATTAATTTGATTGCAATCTCTAATTTTTAAATATCTACTATTACATTGCAGAAGCCGTAATGATTTTCTGCATACTTTTTTCACTCTGTTATTGAAGAGGTGTTGTTTAGTTCAGCTTATGATGAGTTACTAAAATTCCTGTGGCATTTCAGTTTAGGCTGACAGCATAGCAAAAGGTACTGCACTTGGAGGGCTAGACAGCATAAAACTATGTCCTTGAAGACCATAGTAGTGGGTCATTGGGATGTACTTATAACAGCCTAGGAGAGCTATTGTAACTTAGTATTCCATCCTGGTCCTCTTGCTTTTGAAAAACAGTGCATTACAGGGTTTGCTGTGAGATATTTCTAATGTTAGTCTGCCTGAGGAAAAGGATTGTTTTTCCGACGTCATGTGTGACTGTATGAGCCAGGATTGAAATTGCTGTGACTCTGATACAACAGAGTCAAGTGATAACCCATTTAGGATCTGTAGGCCATTTGTAGCTGTGCAGTGGGTGGAACATGAGTTGTTCATGGAAAACCGATCACTAAAGTTCTGGATGGAAAGAAATTGGTGTCCTTTCTCTGTTAATAGTGTGTGAAGCTTGCTGAAGCTGGGTGATACCAAGTAGTAGGATTGCTCGCTTACGTGTGTGCTTGCTGCACTACTTGACAAACTATACTAAAAAAAATCAGGTTTTGTGAAGTGTTTCATCTTTATCTTACAAAGTGAGAAATGGGCTTGAAAATCTTCATGTAAAACCAGCCAGCAAGTAAGAAACTCAGCATGTTAAACAAACCAGAAATTTGGATCTGCTGTTTTCTTTAGAGAATGGTACTGTTTCTCTGGCACCTAGGTTTTGAGAAAACACTGTGGCTTAGTCTGAAAATCAGTTTGGTTCTATTCTGCTGTCTTTAAATCTTCTCAGATATCAGTCAAGGAAGAGAACATGGTGACTGCAACTACAAGAAAGATGCAGGAATTGTTATTTATTTTCCTCTGTGAATTGATCTTAGAGTTTCTTATTTTTGCAGTACACACAAATTGAATTCTAGCTTGTCTAGGTCATTGTCACAAAATTACATTTCCAGCTGTCATATCTGGACTTGTGCATTTGATCTTGTGAAGAATTCACTGAAGTGTATGTATATGTGTTTGTCTCTAATGCTATTAGAAGTTTTCAATGCTTACATTCTTACTGCTTTGTTTTTTGGTTCTACCTGTGGGATGTAAAATGTTTTCTTTTTGGAACTTCACAAATATTTTCTGCCAAATATTTCATTTTTATTTAGCACCAATGATGTCAAAACACTATACAAAGGGTGTTTTGTTTTGTTTTGTTTTTTTTATCATGAAGATAAGGAAGTCAGGTAGATGTGATTTGTTCAGGTTGTCTAGCCAGCCATTGTCAACAGTTCAGAATAGTAGCCAGCTGCCAGTGCATTATTTCATTGTTTATTGGATAGGTACATTATGTAGTGCTTAGTATTTTCATTTCAAAATGTCCATTCTATCCTCTGAGTCAAAGTCATGTCTTAGGGCTTGTAATGAGGTAAGTACATTTCCATGTAAAGTCTCTTTTCACTATTTCAAATATATATATAGTAACCTCATAATATGGATAACGAAATCAAGCACAGGAAAAATAAACTAGAATTGGAGGGCTGCAAATAAAGTTGCTTAGAGCCTAAAGGAGACAAGTTTTAGGTCAGAATATCTGGTTTTCCATCTCCATAATGGTAAAGGTAAAAGCCTTGAACTTTTAGTCAGTTTGGTTCCAGATTAAGTGTCTTTTGGACACAGATTACATTTGTTCAGATTACATTTGCTCTTGCTTGGTGCAAGAGATGCAGGAAACAACAGAATGAAGGAAAGAGCTGTAACTGTCTGATTAGACCTGTTTTCTTTCACAATCCACAACAAAATGATAGATACTAGAAGCAATGCCTGGTCTTTGGAAGTCTACACTGTTGCTTGTGGCCTAGAAATGAAACCATAATTACACACACAAAATTAAATTGTTCCTTTATTCTCTGGGTGGACTCACAGCTATAATTGCAGAGTCTTTGCTGGAATAAATTCCTCAAAACAAATATAATCCCACAGTGTGATGTTGTAAGAGACTGAATTGTTATCTTGAACCATTTGCCTCAAAGATTGTTAGGTGTGAGGGACTGGGCTGTCATCTCAAGGAACTGTGAACTGCTTATCTCGAGCCCTTTGTCTCTAAGATGGCCTGTTTAAGCAGGACACTCCTCTGTCCATAACGATGATTACCAGGCCATTGAGGCATCTAGGGGAGGAAACAGGCTAGAGCTGATCTGGTGTTGATCACGCGAAGGTCCTGTGATAGACAAAACCTGCAGCGCATGACTTCATCAAAATATGCCCTATAAAAACCTGTAGAGACAAGCTGTGGTGGCCTTCTTCATCACCAAAGAATTGAAGATTGAGGACCGATGGGACACAGCTGGATCCGTCCTTGCAACTCCCACCACCAACTGCTTGCCTGAGGACCAACGGGACGCCGCTGGATCCGTGGTGGTGACTATCCTAGCAATCCTATCCCGACTGCTTGCTTAATTTCTACCTTTTCTTCCATTCTATCCTATCGCCATCATTTTCCACTTTTAATACTTTTGATAATAAAAGCTTTTTTGACTATACAGCATTTGACCTCTTTTGTATCTTAATCTCGCTCTTGGGATCATATCGAAACCTTCCCCAACATTGGATCGGGACAGATGTGTACTCCACAGTGTACACAGTCACAGATTCCAATTTCCATGTGTTCCTGCTGGAATGCACTTATTCATTAGTTTTTTTATTATCTCAGCAATAACTTTAATATCCAATAATATTCCATTCCCCACCTCTATTTTCAGTCAGCTATACTTTTGTGAAACAGTCACCTTTGGGGTTTAAATACTCCTTGTATGTCAAAATCTGCAATTCTTAGAATTCTTCAAAAGTTTGAGATGAGAATATAATTTGGAGTAGGAGGAAAAGGGAAGAGTCCTTTTGATTTTAAATAAATACAAAAGACAATACTGAAAGGAAAAGCTGACCTCCTGATCTACTTCTTTCTTAAAAGTGTACTGGTTTCTGATCTTCCTGCCTCTTGCAGATTATGCTGAACCACACTGATAGTCCTCTACGGAGAGATGACTGGCTTGGTGGATGAGGAGAGAGCAGTGAGTGTTGTTTGTCTTGGCTCCAGTAAGGCTTTTGACACTGTTTCCCATAAAATCTTCGTAGACAATCTGATGAAATATGGGATAGATAAGCAGACAGTGAGATGGACTGAAAACTGACTGAACTGACAGATGTAAAGGATTGTAACCAATGCCAAGAAGTACAGCTGAAGACGAGCCACTAGCAGGGTGCCCATGGGGTGGATATTGGGACCAATACTCTTTAACCTCTTCATTACTGACCTAGATGATGGGTCAGAGTGCACCCTTGGCAATGGGCAGATGATACAAAACTAGGAGGAGTGGCTGATACACCTGCTGGGAGCCATGACAGGCTGGATAAATGGGGCAACTGGAACATCAAGAAGTTCAGCAAAGGGAAATGTGAAGTCCAACACCTGGGGAGGAAAAAACACAGGCACCAGCATATCCTGGAGGTTGTCCAGGTGGAAAGTTTCTTGGCAGAAAAAGACCTGGGGGTCCTAGTGGACACCAAATTGAACATGAGCCAGCTATCATAGAATCACAGAATCATAGAATCATTTAGGTTGAGGTTGGAAAAGACCTTCAAGATCATCGAGTCC
>NW_010973041.1:2027220-2028000 GCF_000737465.1 Haliaeetus leucocephalus
CTTCTCTGGTACCGAGGTCAGGCTGACAGGCCTGTAGTTCCCCGGATCCTCCCTCCGATCCTTCTTGTAAATGGGAATCACATTGGCAAGCCTCCAGTCCTCTGGGACCTCCCCTGTTGACCAGGATTGCTCATATATGATGGTGAGTGTCTTGGCAAGGACCTCGACCAGTTCCCTCAGTACTCTTGGATGGGTCCCATTGGGTCCCATGGATTTGTGAGTGTCCAGATGGCATAGTAGGTCACTAACTATTTCCTCCTGGATTAAGAGGGGTATATTCTGCTTTTCATCCTCACCTTCCAGCTCAGGGGATGGAGTAGCCTGAGGATAACTGGTGTCCCTATTAAAGACTGAGACAAAGAAGGCATTAAGTAACTCAGCCTTTTCCTCATGTCTGGTGTCTACATTCCCTTCTGTATCCATTAAAGGATAGATATTCTCCTTGGGATTCTTTTTACTGTTAACATATTTGTAAAAACATTTTTTGTTGTCCCTTACAACTGTGGCCAGATTTAGTTCTAGCTGAGCTTTTGCCTTTCTAATTTCCTCTCTGTATGACCTAACAAGATCCCTGTACTCCTCCCAAGTTGCCCGCCCTTTCCTCCAGAGATGATAAACTCTCCTTTTTTTCTTGAGTCCTAGCAAAAGCTCCCCATTCAGCCAGGCCGGTCATTTTCCTCAGCGGTTCGACTTGCGGCACATGGGAATAGCCTGGTCCTGAGCCATTAAGATTTCCTTCTTAAAGAATGTCCATCCCTCCTGGACCCCTTAGATCGGAAG
>NW_010973041.1:2028145-2028646 GCF_000737465.1 Haliaeetus leucocephalus
CTTCCAGCTCCTCCTGTTTATTGCCCATGCTGCGTGCGTTGGCATAGATGCATTTGAGCTGGGTTATCGAATCCACCCCTAACATGGGCATGCTGCCCCCAGGCTCATCTCTGGTGCACCTAGTTTTATCCCTTACCCCCTTCAAACCAGGTTTAAAGCCCTCTCTATGAGCCCTGCCATTTCATGAGCGAGGATTCTTTTACGCCTTTGAGATAGCTGGATGCCATCTGTCGCTAGCAAGCCCAGTGCTGTGTAAACCTCCCCATGATCAAAAAAACCAAAATTCCACTGATGGAACCAGTCTCTGAGCTACATATTAACCAGGTGTGTTTTCCTGTTCCTTTCAGTATATTTCCCTGCCACTGAAGGGATTGAGGAAAACACTACCTGTGCTCCCGATCCTTCCACTAATCAGCCCAGTGGCCTGAAGTCCCTTTTGATTGCCTTTGGATTTCTCCCTGCAATCTCATCACTGCCAACCTGCACAACCAATAGCGGGTA
>NW_010973041.1:2029453-2030298 GCF_000737465.1 Haliaeetus leucocephalus
ACATGGGAGCTGTGTCTGCGTTGCCACATTTTTCTTAACAGTGGCTTTCCCGGGAGTGGCAACCATACCTGGGTGTCCCTCTGGGCCAACACCCACCCCTTGAGTAGCCTTCTCCACCTGGGAAGAGGAAGACGGGGGGCTGCGCCCTACCTGTCAGAACTGCCACACCACGGCACACCTTTCTGATGTGCCACGCCCTTTCTGACGCACCACGCCCTGTTTGCCCACCCTGTTCGCCATGCTCCTGGTCACTGGTGCTCCTGAGGGCCGTTCAAATCTCCCATGGTTGCCCCTGGCAAGGCCCACGCTGGGTCAGCCTCTCTTGCGAGAGCCACCGGCTCTGGACAGGTCCCTCCACTTTTCCCCGGGGCTCCTGGGCCTCAGGAACCTCCCAGTCTGCCTCAGTCTAACGCTTAGCTGCTGACTTACTGTTGCCTCTGCTGGCCTCGCCACTGTCTGAATGCTGCTGATGATTATGCCGGATTTAAAATGTGTCCTTGCTGCAAAGACAGCTGACAGTATCCTGGGCTGCATTAGGAGGGATGTTGCCAGCAGGTCGAGGGAAGTGATCCTTCCACTCTACTCAGCACTGGTAAGACACAAATGCAGTGGTGTGTCCAGTGTCCTCCTGGGGTCCCTGGTTCATTAAAGATGTGGACATATTGGATGGAGACCAAAGAGGGCCAAAAAGATGATGAAAGGACTGGAGACCTGGGACTGTTCAGGTTGGAGAAGAGAAAGCTCGGGGGATATTATGCATGTGTATAAATATCTGATGAGAGGGTGTATAAGGATGATGGAGCTAGGCTTTTCTCAGTGGTGCCCAAAGACAGGACAAGAGGCAA
>NW_010973041.1:2030308-2031231 GCF_000737465.1 Haliaeetus leucocephalus
AAAGGGTGGAAAACAGTTACTGAGCCTGAACAGTTTGGAGCAGAAAGCTTGGAAGCTGTTTTCTTTGCAAAGCAAGTAGGGGGGATTTGTCTAACTGCAAAGTACTAAAGGAATAGGCTTGGAGTAGAAATAAAACCAGGTTTGTATGTGGGTTGGTTTTTTTTTTTTTTCATTCCAACCTAAGCATCCTGTATATAACTATATTTAGCTGAAATTTATATAGCTTTTGTTGAAAAGATTGTCTTGTCATCATATCTTCCTGTTACAGAGCTCCCAGAAAGGTAAAGGATGACTCCTTCCATAGGCCTTTTATAGGAATAATTATGGTGTGCAAGATCTGTCTTCGGGTGGTTAACCTTGCAAAAGGCAGCTACTAAGGTCCTACAGTTTCTGAAGGTTAAGAGTTTCTTTAAGCCCATACTCTATTGCCTTTATCTTAAAAGACTGCTTGAAGAGTAAAATACTTTCTCTAAATACTTAAGAGCATAATTTATGCATTCTAGCAACAAGGAAATTGCTGAAATTTTTAGTGATCTGAGTTAAGGAAAGGAGAAATGAAGGCTGAGTAAAAGCTTGGCTCTACTTGTTGTCTTGGTTTTGGCTGGGATAGAGTTAATTGTCTTCTTATTAGCTGGTATAGTCCTATATTTTGAGTTTGGTATGAGAAGAATGTTGAGAACACACAGATGTTTTCAGTTGTTGCTAAGTAGTTCTTGGTCTAAAGTCAAGGTTTTTTCAGCTTCTCATGCCCAGCTAGCAGGAAGGCTGGAGGGGCACAAGAAATTGGGAGGGTACACAGCCAGGGCAGCTGACCCAAAGTGGCCAAAAGGGTATTCCATACCATGTGATGTCATGCCCAGTATATAAACTAAGGGGAGTTGGCCAGGGGCAGATCACTGCTCGGGAACTAACTGGGCATCAGT
>NW_010973041.1:2031241-2051974 GCF_000737465.1 Haliaeetus leucocephalus
AACTAACAGGCAGTATAAAATGGCTGATACAATCCTGATATTCTGATTTTTGAAATAGCTTTTTAACTGATGTAGTTTCTGGACATCTGTGGAGGTTAACAGAGGTTCAGTTCTTTCTAAATGTGGATGTAGTACATTGATCCCTCATCTTAAGATTTCCCTCCATCCTCCTTCTTTCAGGGTTCCATTTAAATTTACAAGGGCACTACTGCATACGTTTTTCCTTTGAAGGAAAGGTTACTATTGGCATTTCCCTAGCATGAAATATTGAGAACTGTTAAACTCATATTAAATGTAAATGCAATTAGAAATGTCAGTTTGAAGAAAAACAAGTTGACTCCACTGTCAGAGAGTCAGTACCCACTGAACTACACAGTTAGGGGCTGTTCAGGGAAGGTTTCTTTCCTACTGACCATCAAGTGCTTGCTGAAAACTGAGAAAGTAGAACAACAGAAATAAGTAGACAATGAAAAATAAATAACTAAACAGTGAAAATAAAAACATAAAGCACTTCTCATTTGTCTTGGTGAGAATTGGTTCAAACATTGTGTAAAAGGAAGCAATTTCCTAGCAACCTTCCTTAATGCACAGCAATATACCTGACTGAAAATAGCATTTCTTCTCTATGTCACTTTATGTGTAGGTAGGGGCCTGTCAATAAACCTCCTATCAACTCCTTCAGCGGAGTTGTAATCATCCAGCCATTAAAATTCATTATAGGAGGACACTTAAAATAAGATTCCCCTGGGCCTTAGCAATGTGATTTTGAAATGTTGATTCTCTTTTTATTTATACTGATTTAGAGATGGAATGAGCAAAAGTTGCTTAGCCCTGTCCTGATTCAATGTTGGGGAAGGTTTTGATATGATCCCAAGAGTGAGATTAAGACACAAACGAGGTCAAATGCCGTATACCCAAAAGAGTTTTTATTATCAAAAGTATCAAAAGTAGAAAATAGTAGCAATAGGATAGAATGGAAGAAAAGGCAGAAATCAAGCAAGCAGTCAGGATAGAGTTGCAAGGATAGTCACCACCATGGATTCAGTGGCGTCCCGTTGGCCCTCAGTCTTCAATTTTTTGGTGGTGGGTGCACACCACAGCTTGTCTCCACGGTCTTTTATAGGGCATATTTCAATGAGGTATGCACATATGTATTGTTCATGCACTGTTCACATGCTGCAGGTTTCATCTATCACAAGACCTTTGTGTGACCAAATCTTATCTCAAAGACTACAGTTTCTGTGAGAATGGTAGTCTCCACATCCTTACATGCTTGTTGGCTTCAGCCTGTTTCCTCTCCTGAATGCCTCAGTGGCCTAGTAATTGTCCTTATGGACAGAGGAATGTCCTGCTTAGACAGGCCATCTCAGAGACAAAGGGCTCCAGATAAGCAGTCCACAATTCTTGAGAATGGCTTGAGAAGTCTCTCACACCTAACAATCTTTGAGACAAACAGCTCAAGATAACAATTCAGTCTCTCACAAGCTCATATACAGAAGTTAATGCTCCTCAAGTTTCAAAAAGATCAGGGCAGCTTTTTGCTCTTATTTAGTGGCTGTCATTTTAAGAGTCAGATTTTTTGAGCTGGGATTGAAGCTTTTACAAGAAGAGATGTATGACTTCTCCAGTCCTTATCTTGAAGAATCTAATCTTTTCTTTATTTTCTGTGCATAAGGAAAGAATTAATAAAATATGTTGATTATTTAATGTAGCATAGACAGTGGCTAGCCATGGGCTACTGTCCCAGTTCCTTTCACTCTCTTTTGTTAATACACCATTTTCTTAATCCTATATCCTTTGTTCCTCCTTGGTTGTTTTGGTTATGCAGAACTTCTGATTTATAAACTATTCACTGTTTTCCCTCTAAGCTCTACCCATAATGCAACACAAACCTATATGAACAAAAGGAAAAAAATTCTGTGTCTACATCATTCTTGTGTCCTCTCTTGACCTTTTCTAGCCAGCAAGTGTCTGAAACCCAAACTGGCAGTTCATCTAAACCGTAACATGGCAGAAAATTTATGTACTCTGAATAATTATTTTTGAAAGAAAGTATACTGTCATGAAAATTGCATCTTTGCCTCAAAATCTTAAAGTGCTTTCTTGACAGTGGTTCCGCCCCTAATGCTGTCAGATAGGAAAATTTCAGTGTGTTAAACTGGTCTGGGAAAAGTCATTACAAGGTCATGCAATAAAAACAATAAGTCAGAGCTGATTTCTGTTATTTCTAATAACCTTTATGCTGTTAGAGAAATCTGCATTTCTTAACACTGAAAGGGTTATCAAGCATTGGAACAGACTGCCGAGGGAAATGCTTGAGTCACCACCCCTGGAGGTATTTAAAAGACATGTAGATGTAATGCTTAGGGACATGCTTTAGTGGTGGACTTGGCAGTGTCAGGTTAATAGTTGGATTCCATGATCTTAAGGGTCTTTTCCAACCTAAATAATTCTATGATTCTATAAAGCACTAAAATCTAACCCAGAGCATGGAAATTTCACTGGCTTTCATTTCATTTATATTTTTGTTTAAAATATGTGTACAAAATAAGTAACTTATAAAACTGCAGGATGTAATGTAATAATTGACTTTTATATTGTCTACTGAGATGTGCATGAAGACTAAGTAACTGGCAAAAGCAAGAGTTTGAATGCAAAATACAAGTAAGCTGTAGTGGTTGGGGTAAATATAGATTGGTGTATTCTCACAGCATGACTGGAAGCTATGAAATGTTCAATAATATCTTTCAATATCTGATAAAGCCTTTTTTTTCTTCTTCTTTTTTATCTCAGAAGTTCAATGGAAAAGATTAATAGAGTAAGCTTGTAGGCTTGAGTTAATAACAGATCATGGTCTTTTCGCACAGATAAGAAACATCACAAGTTGCAAAAAAACAGTAATAAAGTTTCCATCTAGGAAAGCTGAGATTTGGTCAGGGATTAGAAAATGTAATGCATTGTTTGGCCTGGGACGAAGTAGTTAGTTTTGGAAAAGCAGTTTCTGGAGTCTGCAAAGTTTCAGTAAAAACTTGGAACAATCATTCTGCTTTATCATTTCTGTTTCCTTTCTACTTCAATTGTTGGGGGCAGCGGCAGGGAGAAGCCAAAATAATTTCATTGTGGTCTATTCTAACAGAAATGTTTTCTTTCTTTGTACCCTGCAAATTAAGAAGGAATTTACATTGTGTATTTGGATTCCAATATCACATAAGAATAGGATCCCATAGAGCTGTGTGACATGAATCTGAAGGAAAATTTTTGGATCAGTTTCAGGAAATTGTATCAAGATTATGAAAATTTGTAGAGGGGAAGTAGTTTTGTCACTAACAAAAGCAACATTTTGGCATATAAGTGAACACAGACAATACATCTTAACTATTATGTAAGTCAGAAGTGGCCTCTTTCATGATTTATAAGCTTCTGAGTTTTAGTTTTATCCTACTTTGTCCTTTCTATTGTGCCTATTGCATTATTGACCCTACTAGAGGTACTGTATCAGTCAGCCAATAACTCCATTCTAAAATGCCCCTCCAAACTACAAATAAGTGCATTTAATTTTGACAGCATGGTAGAAAGGGGGAGGTATAGATACCTGTCGCATCACAAAGTTGGAGTGACCCAGGTTCGTGGATTTCCTTTGTCAGAATTAAGGTGAAATGACATCAGGGGAGTTCAAACTACAATCAACATTTATTCAACCTAGCTAACCTTGCCCAAGTACACATGAACCTTGCAACCTACACACAATATGAACCTTGCAACGTGTCATTAAGCCACTGTTTGAGAACAGAGGGGAGGTGTAGAAAAAGAAATGGGAGAAGAAACATGAAATGTATCAGAAGGAGAGCCCTCCTGTTGAGTCACGAGGTTCAGAGCAGACCCCCTTGCTTTCTGGACTCCTTCTCAAAGAGGAGCCCAGGGGCAGCTAGATCCACTCCTAGTCTCAGACTTAGTCAACAGTTTATGTTTCAAAGGATGAGGTGTAGGGACTGTGGAAAAGAGAGAAGGAAAAGAGGGAGAGAGGGAAAAAGAGAAAGAGAGAAAGAGAGAAAGAAAGAAAAAAAGAAAGAAAGAAAGAGGTAAGAAAAGGGTTTCACGAGTCCTGGGTCCAGCGTTGGTCCACTCAGTGTAGAGATCCAGTTCCAGAGGCCACGCCCTGAGAACTCGTTCTCCCTTCTTTTATCGTGTGTTAGTCGATGGTCTCGACATGCACAGTCCCATTCCTGGGGTTCTCTGGAATTGGTCGGTGAGCTTTGAGGGGGGGGTTCATTGCGGACGGAGTTGCCTCTCTTTTTCTGCTGGCATGACCCCTTAAGATAAAAGGACAGTCCCATCCTCCGTGGGGCCTCCTCCTCCAGGCACATATTCTGTGCTCCTTCTCCTGGTCACTTAAGATAAGGAATTGCTGCTTTGGAGAAGCGCGGTCCCACCCTCCGGGGAGCCCTCTCCTCCGGCCACGTTGTCCTGTTCACAAAACTCCAGCATTTTTACAGAGGCCGTTTTCTCCATCAAAGTTCTTTAACGAACGTTTGAGACATTGACTATAATTTGTCAGACCGTCACATACCTGATTTATAAAATAACAAATTTTGTGAGTATAAAAGTAAGAGTTCCTTTATGAAAAAACTTTCTGAAAGAAATAATATTTTAGAGACACTTGAACTGTGAATGTTTTTTCTTTACCATGTCACACATGGTTTTTATGGTATCATTTAGGATGCAGCTTAGTTCACCTAAATGTAACTGCTTGATACAATTTTTATATGTATTAGGACACTTGAGACAACCATACAGTCGACACGGCACATGAATTATTAAAGACCAAT
This sequence comes from Haliaeetus leucocephalus, assembly GCF_000737465.1. NCBI lineage: Eukaryota > Metazoa > Chordata > Aves > Accipitriformes > Accipitridae > Haliaeetus > Haliaeetus leucocephalus. The sequence goes on from NW_010973041.1 coordinate 2,036,068, forward strand.
GTCTTTCTGGATTACCCTTCTGATGCTGGATATCCTGGGACATTTAAATGGTGTTAGATGTCTATATTAGGGAGACAAAATTACATCCATACTAACTAGTCCATACACTTCCAAGTATTTTTCCATAAAGAATTTGTCTGGTAATACAACAAATGTCTACTGGACATAGCAATCTACTACTAGTGTCTGTAATCCTAAATAAAACACACTGAACTTTCCTGTAAAAACGTACACACCCATAACTCAGACATGAAAAGGTGACTTATACCAGAAAGATATCTGTAGAGTTCTAAATAATTTGGTAATGTACCATGAGTCTTATAGTTCAAATCTTGCTGATACGCTATATCATTTTATATAATAAGCACAGAAATATTTACTCTGTCACTACCCTATGACGGTACAAGCTATATTTATGATTTTTTTTCTTTTTATTCTTGCAAGATGATGATTTCACAGTAAAAAATAGAGGAATTGTGATACGTTATGTTTCATTAAAGGATTCATACAGAGAACAAGCATAGATATCAATTTAATAATACTGACAGCAAAATCCAGGATCAACTTTTTGTGATGTAACTGACACTATAAACCTACAAACACTGTTTCTCTTTCCCTTATTAACTCAACATAGAAAGGATCTTGCTTTGCTTTCTTCTGTATTCATTCACCAGAACAAATGGGAAAATAAAAATTCTCTTAGCTGTTTTTTTCACTGTGTCATTTTTGTCCTGGAAAGGATTGCATTAGTGAAATTGGTCTGTAAATTCATCCTTTGTTTCACTTGAGACTATGCCATAAAAAGCTAGTAACAGTCAATGCCACTGTTTCAAACAGCATGAGGGCAATGGTAAAGTTCTCTGTAATTCATATTCTCTACATAAGATTTATTATTTCATTATTTTATGACATGATACAGATCCCATGATGCTTAATTGCAGTAGGATCATCCTAGCAATATCATTTTGAGAGAAGAAATTTCAGCACCAGCAAAAAAAAGCAACTTTATGGTCTTACATAATTAAAGGGTTTTGTCCTGGTTTCAGCTGGGATAGAGTTAACTGTCTTCCTAGTAGCTGGTACAGTGCTATGTTTTGAGTTCAGTATGTGAAGAATGTTGATAACACTGATGTTTTCACTTGTTGCTAAGTAATGTTTAGACTAAAGTCAAGGATTTTTCAGCTTCTCATGCCCAGCCAGCAAGAAAGCTGGAGGGGCACCAGAAGTTGGCACAGGACACAGCCAGGGCACCTGACCCAAAGTGGCCAACGGGGTATTCCATACCATGTGACGTCACATCTAGTATATAAACTGGGAAGTGGGGGTGGGGAATCGCCGCTCGGGGACTGGCTCGGTGTCAATTGGCAGGTGGTGAGCAATTGCCCTGCGCGTCATCTGTACATTCCAATCCTTTTATTATTACTGTTGTCATTTTATTAGTGTTATCATTATCATTACTAGTTTTTTCTTTTCTGTTCTATTAAACCGTTCTTATCTCAACCCATGAGTTTTACTTTTTTTTCCCGATTTGCTCCCCCATCCCACTGGATGGGGGGGGAGTGAGTGAGTGGCTGCATGGTGCTTAGTTGCTAGCTGGGGTTAAACCATGACAGTTTTCTTCTTTGTTCCTTAGAAACAGTAATAATAATAAAACCAGTCAAGTTAGGAAAACACTCTGAAAATAATGTAGTAGGATGACTTTAATGTAAGCAAGGTAGTGGAATGGATGACCTGTCATGCTTTCTCTGTCTTAAGCCTGACTTCTTTGAGCTTAATAATTTCTGCACAGAATCCTTTCATGGACAATTTTTTCAAGTTTTCTCAATGAGTTCTCTACAACAGTGGAACAGCTCTACCTATTTATGAATGGAAGAAAGAAAATCCTGCTGATATTCTGTCACTTCAGAAGGCTAGTCAGCTCATTTTGGAATTCAGATATATCAATAAGGTGAATTCATGGTGAAGAATGAGAACTACTTGCCCTTTGGTAAACAAACTTATTGGAAGGGTGTGAAGTGATGGGAGTTTCCCTTCAGAATCAAGTTTGAGGTTGAAAGCTTTTGCCTAAGGGCTTTATTTTCATGCTAGAGTCTATGGCTGAAGACAGCTATTTTCATAAAACCTATTTATGATTCAGTAGGTCAGTCAGAAGTAAAAGAGCCCTACTGACAGGGTTCTTACAGTGCCTGACACCTGAAACATTTTGTGTAGCATTTTATGAGCACATTGGAAATATTTCCTCTGGAATGTAGCATTTTTTTCATGACTCATAAAACACCCCTTTTCTTGTTTGAAAATGCAAAAAAAATTATTCAGTTCAAATTAAAAATAAATAATTTCCATTCAAAGCACATTTTCATGTATCTTGGAGGAAGGAAAACCATGGTTTCTTATTCTGCTTTATCATACACATGATGAAAATGAAGCATTAAAAACAAACAAAACATTAATTTATTAATAAGAACTTTTTAGCTTTTCCTCCTCGAAGAAAAAAAAATAAATTGTAAATTCCACTAGTAAAAAGCCTATTTTAACAACAACAAAAAAATTCAATTCCATATGGAAAGTTGCATAGAAAACAAAATGCTAGTAAAACGTCTTTTTTTTTTTTTTGAAAGGCAATATCATTTGAATGTTCAATATAAACAAAGAGTAAGCAGAGGGAAAAAAGTATTTTTAAAACCTTACAGCTTAAAGTCTAAGGAATAACAATGCAAGTTCTTTAAAATAAGTCAGATTTCATAACACAAGCTAGTGACATCTGGCTTTTGTGAACATTATCTTTGTAGAAATTCTCCCAAGATATACTGGATAAGCTAAAACAGTACACAGAAATTTCAAATACTGCATGTTGAGAAAACATGTTTTGAAAATGAAGTACATTTGTTGCTGAAGTGTGTTACTATGTTGTTGACATTCTTATCAGATAGTGAGAGTAGGAGCTTAAATACTGTTTGCAGAGGTACGCTCCTCTTACTTCAGCTGTGTTCATTCTTACCTCTAGATCTTTCTTCTGAATAACTGGAAATACTCAGTTCAGTATATCAACATTTCTATTTGTTTGTTTCAATCATAATTTTCCATTACCCTGAGAACAGTGCCATGGAGATGCAGTACATCTTCACTGAAGTTACGATGAGATGCACAAGTTCCAGTAGCTGGAAATTCTTTTAAAATTCTTCAACATTTATTTCCTTTCAACCTTGTAGAAATACTAGCGCTGAGAACAAGCTCTTAGAGACAATAGCAGGAACATTATGTCTGTTGTAATTGCAATGACATGAGTCTTCCTTTCTCAACAAAGTTATAATAATGGACATTTTTTAGTAAGAATATGTTTGGCCAAGACAACAAAGCTGTTGCTCATCATGCAGCTCAACAAATGTTTAGCATTCTTTTAAAACCAAGGCAACATTACTGATCATTATTTATTTTAAGAACATAACATATGTAGTCAAAAGAACTTGTATTAACCCAGCAGCTTAACTGCTACTTGCTTGATTCCTTGGTACCTTGATCTCCTCTGAGATTTCTTGTACAGGGAGGTAACCTCACCAAATTTTAATGCAGTAGCTGTTTGTTGATCTGTTTAGAAAGGTGTTTTAAAATGCTCCCCTAAGTCTTGTCATTCAGGTACAGATAACCTATTTGCCTCAAGGTGAAGGGAATAATAAAAATATCACTACTCTCATGTTTGGTTTAGTGCAGAAAGCCTATTTTACTAATAGTAACAGAGCAACTCAAAACAGGAAAAATAAATGATGAATAAAATAATAATGAATAATAAATAATAAAATAGATGATTAATAAAAATATGATCAGACTTTCAGAAAGACAGCAGATAATTGAATCTAGCTTTACCTGCAGCTAACACTTCTTCTATTGGTTATAGAAGAAGCATTTTTCCTTGTACTCTACCCTAGTGTTGTACCTTACAGACTAACAACATTACCGGATGTCAGTGGAGAAGGGACACTAGGAGTTATGTTCAAAAATTATAGCTATTAGAAATAATTAATGCTGCACCTTTGTAACTATTATGTTTTACATCCTAAATGCATTCTGTTTCCTTGAAAAGAATATACCTGAGGAGAAAGGTAAGAATATAAAGAAGAATGCACCTTATAGTAGTACTGTTTCATAGTCAGGAAGCATTGATTCACTGGAGACAGGAAAAACTGCTTCAGTGCCAAAACAGAAGGTAATGAGAATTTTCCTTTCTTAGGTTCACATAATGAATGTTGTCCTATGAATATATATGTGCATGTGAAACTGACCCTGTAGAAAACTATCTGGATCACAAAAGACACTAAGAAATGTATGCCAATTCTCTATGACGTACACAGCAGTGTGCAGAGCCTCAAAATTTCATGGAAACCATTGAAATGAATTAAAAGTCAATGTAACAAAAGCCCACAGAGCTGGAAAAGAAAATGTAGCCGGAAAGCAGATAAGTCTGAAAAGGCAACTGCAAAAGGCATGACTAATAAAGAATAAAATAGAAAATAGACAAAGCAGCTTGGCATTTGTATTACACGTCGGCGCTTAGTGACAGCAAAAATGACCAAACACACTTAAAAAAATGGATTGGAGACAAGAATCCAAAGTAAAACATATCATTTCTCATATATTATATGGGTGAAGTGGTAAAAGACAGTATGATATACTGCCAAAATCCAAGATGTCTGTAATAAAAACTAAACATGAAAAATGTTTGCAAAGCTGTAAGTGTTTTGCTGGGGTTTGTTGTTGAAAAACATGATGTATGTCTTCCTAGGCAAAATCAAACGAGCAGCAGCTAGCCACCTTTTGTGCCCCCTAGATGATGCTATTAATTTAGACTGTGAACAAAACATAGGAATTAAGTATTAGAATGTGTTAGACAGGTTTTTAAGGAGAATGTGAAGTGAACCACAGTTTCTATCGTGCGGCCTTTGAATGTCTATTTCATACCTTATAGAGCAATATCTACTATAAGGAACACATTAGATTTATTAGCAAAACGTTATCTCAGACAAAATCTTAAAATGTGAAAGTAGGACTTGGAACAACAAGCATTAACTGTGACTAGTTTTTGCCCCATTTGGACTTATTTTCTGTAACATTTCAGAAAGGAGTCTGGTATTGTCCAGTATATTTGAAGATTTGTAACTGAACTTGCAAAAGTGTTCATTGGCAACAGTCAATAAGTTCATTGGTAACTTTATACTGAACAAATAAAAGGCTTTAATGATGTTAACATAGTGCCCTAAATTTCTTGGAATGGGGACAAAAAATCAGTTTTACAGTTTTGACAGCTTGGGCTTGCTCTCCATGCGTTATAGCCATACATGTAAAATAGAGGAGACAATTATCCTGCCTTTTTACAAAACAGACATGTCTTTATCCTAGAAAACAATTCTCTTATATAAAATAGTATACTGAGATCAATGTCTTCCCCAAAATCTTGTAAAAAATTAATAGTTATTTTTTCAAGACTTGAATGGTATGAAGAAAATGCTGCAACTCACTGAATAGTGAAGACAAAATTATTAAGAAGGTATGGACTCAGATACCACAGTCCATTCATGCACTGAATTAATCAAAGTTCCCAAGGTAAACTGTCCTCAATTTAGTAAAAATATAATCTACATTTTACAGATTGTAAATGAACAATACTCAAGGGCATCGAAGGAGTATCTCCTGAAAGACTTCTTCTTTTCATGTGGCAACAGAAAGAAATGGACAACTACCCCCAGCTTTAACAGTTTGTTCCAATTACCTTCATAGATAAAATCAGAATAGATTTTTCTCACTGCATTTCCTGGTTTTCTTCCTATGATTAGATTTTATTACATCTTTCTCTGCAGGATGAGAGAGTCATTTAATAGCTGCTATTTCCCCCCCCCATGACAGTTCATAGATACTGTCAGCAAACCATCTCTTAATCATATATGATATTAAACTCAAAGTCTCTGTAATGATGTACAAGCACTGATAGCCTCAATCAACTATTTATTTTTGTGTGGTCATCTGCAACTTAATTCTTTTACAATGTTTGTGATTTGAGTACAAAAATTTATTATGGTAACCTCACATACTTATTAATTTGAAATGTGCATTTTATGAATTGGTTAAAAAAAAAAGTGATCTAATCAACTTAAAGGAGTATTATATATACATAAATCATGCAAATGAGGTAAGGGTATTTATATATTTAACAATAAATGATTTTAAAAACAGCATAGCAGCAATAGTCTTGAGTGGTTCGCAGATTTCAGTCAATTATTTTTGGTATATTTGCAAGTTCGAAGGTTTGGCTGTGCAATAGTCATAACTGAATTGAAAAAAATATACAGAACAATTTATATATAATTAGAAACTTGCAACTGAACAGACAGTATAATGACTACTCACAAACATGAAAGAAAAATAGTAGACCTGAATTGTCATTACATATAATATCATGAGTAGTGAATGTCATTTATAGTATGGAAACATGTACCTCTGATATTAACCAGACCCTTGCAGGTAAGGCCAAAGATTGAAGCTGAATGAACCATTGTCACTGTCTGGAAAAAATCACAGTTTATGAAACAGCCTGTTGATATACAAAATGAATGGAAGGAGTCAGAGTCCAAGTAAACTTTTTTGAAAGTAATACATGGAAGAGAGAAATTTTATAAACGAGGATACTGAGTTTAATTATATTCTGTGAGATTGTCACCATTGCCTATCACTAATGTAAGAGAGTTGTTTGAAAAAGTTATCCCCTTTTATGACACCAGCTTGGTGGAAAATAATCAGGTTTTCCCCATATGCATAGCTATTTATCACGATTACAGGGGAAAGCACATGAAAGGCTTCTGACTAAAAGAATTTCACTTACTAATACATTGAAAAACTTCATGTCTAAAAAAGAGAAAAAGAAAAGGAAGACACAGCTAGAAAGAAAAAGGGGGGGGGGGGGGGAGAAAAGGAAACGTAGTACAACAAATGGGCTCCTGGACTAAACACTGATCAGAAAAGTGGCTTAGAATTATCTCTATGTTTAAAGTGGCTTTGTACACTGAAGCCCACATCACCTCTTTAAAAGTAAACAGACCCTTATTATCAGTATTGGGATAATAGGTTTGAGTAAAATAAATAAATAAAAAGTCTACAGTTCTGACACTTCTAATGATTAAAGCCATAAAATTTCAGAATGTTAAGTATTGATTTGTTTTTTGAATTAGGATCTTAAAAGGTGTATATGCAGGCTTAAAAAATGAATGGTGTTTTCTTTGAAGATATGAAGATATTTCAGAAAAAAATAAAACAAAAAAATCCTGCAAAATAAAAGAACAGTAGATCTCCTTTATTTACCAAATAAATAAATAGTATTAATAAATAAAAACTGGATTTTTTTTAAAATAGGTTCTGAAGAAGGCATATATATATGGCCTTATCTTATATTAAGATATAAATATATCTTAATGGCCACAGAAGAAAGGACTGATTTACAACACGTAGCTCATTCAAAAACTCTTAAACCAAAATATTTTACAGCATTATGATTTTGACTTCAAAATTCAAGAACATTGGTACACAAGACTTTATTAAAAATGGTCCTGAGTATCAGTAGGAAATTCAGATCTATGATTTTCTTTTTGATCTCCAAAGTGAGAAGCTTACATCTGTGGATAGCCTGAGACCTCTTAAATTAACTAAAATCGATGAAATCCTACTTGTGTAGGATTCAATGGTAAGCTGCATCAATAATGTCCTGATTACAGCCAGAGACTTTATCTGAAGAGGGATAAAACAACAAATGATTTGAGTTAGTAGAGTTACATGGTTACTCTTCAGCAACTTAATCCAGGCAATCTTCAGTCTTCAAAACATCTATACAGCTTTTAGAAGTTTCTTTGCAATACAAAATGTCAGAGACCCTAAAAATGGAGTTACTCCAAGAAATTGCTATGACAATGTACAAAACTGTCAACCTCAGAAAGGAGTAGGATAAAAATTTTAATAAAAAATACAACAAATGCAATACCAAAATGATGTTTTATAAGAAGTTGTCTTTCTCCAATTTAAGGTTGGAAGATGGTAAAACAGTATGAGAATGTCTGCTTTTTCATAGGATGGGCTGAGTTAGAAGAGATCTTCAAAGATCATCTAGTCCAAACCCCTTGCCACGGGCAGGGATGTCTTTCACTAGATCAGATAACTCAACGGCCAGTCCAACCTGACCTTGAAAACTTCCAGTGATACACGTGTTTCAGTGTCTCATCACCCTCAATGTAAAAAATTTCTTCCTTATGTCCAATCTAAATCTACCCTCTTTCAGTTTAAAAACAATGCCCCTTGTCCTGTCTCTACAGGCCTTGGTAAAGACGCTCTCCATCTTTCTTATAAGACTGCTTTATAAACTGGAAGTTCCCAGTAAGGTCTCCCCAGAGCCTTCTTTTCTCCAGGCTGCACAACTCTAATTCTCCCAGTCTTTCTTCATAGCAGATGTGCTCTAGACCTCTGACCATTATTTTCATGGCCCTCCGCTGGACCTGCTCTAACAGGTCCATTTCTTTATTGTGCTGGAGACCACAGAGCTGGACACAGTACTCCAGGTGAACCTCATGAGAATGGAGTAGAGAGGGGGAGAATCACCTCCCCCGACCTGCTGGCCACGCTTTTTTTATGCAGCCCAGGATACAATTGGCTTTGTGGGCTGCAAGCCCATGTTGCCAGCTCACGTCCACTTTTTTGTCCAGCAATATCCCTAGGACCTTCTCTACAGGGGTCCTCTCCATCCATTCATCCCCCAGTTTGTATTGACCCAACCCAGGTGCAAGGACCTTGCACTTGACTTCGTTGGACTTCATGAGGTTCATGCAGGCTCACTCCTCAAGACTGTCAAGGTCCTTCTAGATGCCATCCCTTCCATCTAGTGATTCAACTGTACCACTAACTGTACCACTCAGCTTGGTATCATTAATGTTTTTCTCATAGAAAAACCAAACCAAACCATACCAAACCAAGCCAAACATACAACACAGTATGGAGCACTGCAGCTTAGTTCAGTTCTAATACCCCCCGTTCTTTCCTCTTGAGGCATTTGCAAAGCTGCTGCTTCTTCAGCATACAAGGGCAGTGCTTAGACCTGAAGTCCCTCCTGCACAACTTAAGTGGGCTAGAAGCTTCTGTATGGACTTCCCAGAGTGCAAATACTTTTGGCTTTTCAACCTTCTCAAAGTACACATAAGTCTGTATGTGATTATGAGCAAATCAGATATTCTGCCAACAAGACATTCCTGCTAGTTGTTTTTCAGTGCCTTTTTGGGTCTTCAGTCTCCATTTTGACTGCTTCTCTTCTGAATTTTTGCCAGGCCACACCTTTTTATTTTTTTTACGCCCTTTTTTTTCCCCTCTTCCAGATACAGTTTGTTGTCAGGACATTGAGATATGAGCACCTGTAAAACCTCTGTCCCCATTACGAAGTCATGAGGCTATTCTTAATGTTCAGTCAATGTGGTATCTTTCCACAGCATATCAAGCTGAGAAGAAAATATATCTGAAATCTTATGCATCTTTTCACTAGAACTGGAGTCAAACCTTTACTGTATGTTCTGTGCATAGTCCAAGCCATAGCAGTATTTTTCAGGCTTCTTAATTCACCCTATATACCAAACATTAATGAAGAAATATCCCATTTGGAAGGAATATCTGGAAGTACTTTTATACTGTAATTATTATGAACACACATCTGTTTCAACAATAAAAAGTTAAATTATGCTTAATATGCTGATGTAATATATAACTCAGGAGCTAATAAGGAAACTGTCATGATAAAAATGGTATGTAAGTGTGGAAGATCACTGAAGAGCTACTGTCTCCCAAAAGCCTCATCCGATACCTGACCAGTCCATGCAGCCCAGGTGTCCAAGTTTGGCAGTGCTTGCAGAGCTTTCTAGCGTGTTATGTATCAGCCAAATACCTCTTTGAACAACAGGTATTCAGGAAGGCAAAATGAACAAAATTTTGCCTCCAGTTGTGGTGGGCTGACCCCGGCTGGATGCCAGGTGCCCACCGAAATTGCTCTATCACTCCACCTCCTCATCAGGACAGGCGAGAGAAAACATAACGCAAAGCTTGTGCGTCGAGATAAGGACAGGGAGAGATCACTCACCAATTACTGTCATGGACAAAGCAGACTTGACTTGGGGAAAATTAGCTTAATTTATTGTCAATCAAACCAGAGTAGGGTAATGAGAAATAAAAAAAAAAAAATCTTAAAACACCTTCCCCCCACCCCTCTTTTCTTCCTGGGCACAGCTTCACACCCAAATTCTCTCCCTCCTCACCCCAGCAGCACAGGGAGATGGGGAATGGGGGTTGGGGTCAGTTCATCACATGTTGTCTCTGCCGCTGCTTCCTACTCGGGGGGAGGACTCCTCACTCATCCTCTGCTCCAGCATGGGATCCCTCCCATAGGAGACAGTCCTCCACAAAATTCTCCAACATTAGTCCTTCCCATGGGCTGCAGTTCACGAACTGCTCCAGCGTGGGTCCCTCACATGGGCTACAGTCCTTCAGGCACAGACTGCTCCAGCGTGGGTCCCCCGTGGGGTCACAAGTCCTGCCAGAAAACCTGCTCCAGTGTGGGCTCCTCTGTCCATGGGGCCGCAGGTCCTACCAGGAGCCTGCTCCAGTGCGGGCTTCCCATGGGTCACAGCCTCCTTCGAGCATCTCCCTGCTCCAGTGTGGGGTCCTCCACAGGCTGCAGGTGGAGATCTGCTCCACTGTGGCCCTCCATGGGCTGCAGGGGGACAGCCTGCCTCACCATGGTCTTCCTCACAGGCTGCAGGGGAATCTCTGCTCCAGTGCCTGGAGCACCTCCTCCCCCTCCTTCTTCACTGACCTGGGGGTCTGCAGGGTTGTTTGTCTCACATATTCTCACTTCTTTCTCCAGCTGCTGTTCTGCCAGTTTTTTTTTCTCCCTTCTTAAATACATTATCCCAGAGGCGCTACCACTATCACTGATGGGCTCAGCCTTGACCAGCAGTGGGTCTGTCTTGGAGCCGGCTGGCATTGGCTCTGTCGGACATGGGGGAAGCTTCTAGCAGCTTCTTACAGAAGCCACCCCTATACCCCCCCTGCTACCAAAACCTTGCCACGGAAAACCAATACACTAGCTTTTTAATGAATTGGCCAGAGAAAGAAACCAAACTGAAATTTTCTGAGGAACAATTCCTGTTGTCACTTCCTTGTTTAAGAATAAAATCACAACTGAATCCTTTCAAATTTCTACTCCAGGGAAGTGCAAAGTTTTTCTGAATGATAGTTTCCTTTACTGCTTCTTATAATGCAGGTGTCCTACTCAAACAAGTAACTCCATCAAGTTGTTTTTTTAGTTCTGTGAGCAACAAGGTCAGATATGTCATGGTTTCCTTGGTGAACAAATGGCAACCCTACTGTTTGAGTCCCAGGAAAGGTAGGTATAGCAAACACAGAAAGGAAAGGTTATAAACTGAGTCACGGATTTCTACCTGAATCGAGGTATTAGTGCAACCAAATGCGGCTGAATCAGACTTCAGATAAATAGGGCAATACATCTGTAAAAATAAATCTAGTGTCTCAACTTTAAATGAATGGAGTCATTACTGTATAAAATTTTTTTTACTCTAAACTCATTGCTAAGGCTTTATCATTTAATCCTATGCCTTACATTATGAATGCAAGATTATAATTGTTTTTAGTATTATTTGGCCCTTTATTCTACTTTATCACCATATTCTCCTTCATTTCTCCTCCATTTCTCACTTAATGAACTCCATTATTCAGTTCTGATTTTTCTACTTCACTGCTACTTTTCTCTTGCCTGTGATGCAGTCAGAAAATATTCTAATGTTCACATGAATCTTTCACACTTACTCTGAAAACAGACTGTTTATCTCAAAGGCATGGGCAGAACTATAGCCTTTTTTTCATATTATAAGAATCCTCCATTCTGTGGCTAATCTCTATTTCAGGAAAGGGTCTGACATCTTGTTTTCTATATGAGAAGTTTGTAAGTGCTGCCACCATTATGGATCAGTTAGTAGGGTTTTGGCTTTCTCCTCATCCTGGATCAATCCACTATCTCTTTCCTTTATTCCCAGGATACTTTTAGCAGGTTCATTTTAAAGTCTGCAGAATGCATGTTCAGTGAGAACAGCTCCACTTCAGGGCTGGTTGGTGAAATCCTTGTCTTTCGCTTGCAGCTAACAGACTGATTTGGTGTTCATCAAAGAACTACACCCCCACTCTCGCAGCAGAGGGATGGCTTTTGCTGACTCTGTCAGAAGTTGTTGTCTTCTTTAGTTGCTGATCTCAGTTTTAGGGCTCCTGTATGTACCCAGGCTGATGCAGGTTTAGATAGATACAGCACCATCCTGCCAACTCTTACATGTCCCCTAAGACCTCACCTTGCTTTCTTCAGTATTGCTTTATATTTTTACCTCCTCCCATAATTGCTAGTATGACGTCAAGTAACATATACTTACAGTGCAGTTGAGCTGTCAAAAAACTCAGTCCTCCATACCTCCTCAGTCCACCTACCACATTCCTGTCACCTGTTCCAGGTAGGTTATGCTGATCACATCCTGTTGTTAACAGCAGGTGAGAGACTGAATTGTTATCTCCAGCTGTTTGTAACAAAGTTTGTTAAGCATGAGAGACTGGACTGTCATCTCAAGCCATTGACCTCAAGGATTGTTACTGCTTATCTCAAGCCCTTTGTCTCTGAGATGGCCTGTTTAAGCAGGACACTCCTCTGTTCATAAGGACGATTACCAGGCCACTGAGACATCCAGGGGAGGAAATGGGCTGGAGCCAAAGAAGCATGGAGGAATGTGGAGGCTACTATTCTCATAGAAACTGTAGTCTTTGAGATAAGATACTGGTTTCTATTGTTGATCACGTGAAGGTCGTGAGATAGATGAAACCTGCAGCACAGGAACAGTGCAAGAACACTACATATGTGCATGCATCATTGAACTATGCCCTATAAAAAACTGTGGAGACAAGCCATGGTGTGCACCCACCACCGAAGAATTGAAGAATGAGGACCAACGGGACGCCGCTGGATCCATGATGGTGACTATCCTTGCAACTCTATCCTGACTGCTTGCTTGATTTCTGCCTTTTCTTCCATTCTATCCTATCACTACTATTTTCTACTTTTGATACTTTTGATAATAAAACTCTTTTGGGTATATGGCATTTGACCTCATTTGTGTCTTAATCTCACTCTTGGGATCATATCGAAACCTTCCCCAACATTGGATTGGGACAGAGCACTAGAGACTTATGCAGGACACTGTCCATTTATACAAAATTCATCCTGTGACATGGCATGGAACATGTGCAGTGATGGAGAGACAGGAGGGAGACATGGGCCTGAATCACCTCCAATTTGCAGATGCTGGCTAGGAATAATAAGCCTCAATTCTTTGTCTTACCTGTCCATTCCTAGTCACTGGTGCACTGAAAAAATGGAACACCTAATGACCATGACAGTCTTTTATGAAGTTCTCAGTTGGCTTCTGTTCTTCAAGCAGAGGTTCTACTTCCTGAAAATGTGTGCATAAAAAAGACAGATGCAACCACCATGTTTTACCTAGGGAATAAAAACCATAGGGAATTAAAACCACACAGCTGGTACTTCAATGTTCTTGAACTTCAGCAGGTTGTGAAGTCTCATTCAGTTGCTGCATCTGCCTTCTAACTTTACAAAAGGCCAAATCTTCTTAATGGAAAAGACCAGATCTTGGTCCTACTGCTACAGTCCCTTTTTAGCTGCATTCTTAGCCTTTCCAAGGTTAACTCTTTCCACTCAGAAGCTTTAAGTTTTTTTTCTCTGAACTAGATCTTAATGCCGCTTTTGAGTTCAACATTCTTTCAAGCATGTCTTGATTTTTATCCACTGAATTGTCAGCACATTACTTATTCTTTCAAAGTTTGCTTTTTACAGACCAAGGCAGTGAATAAATCATGGATTTACCTAGAATATTAAAACTGTGTTCTAAATCTTTGAGTTAAATCACTTCCAATGTGCATATTTATACTAAATGTATACTTATCTCCTTAAAGATCTGCAAGACCAATAACCCAATGATTTCAGTTCCAGTTCTGCAAGGTATACCTCCTTAACACATAGCAAAAAGAGCCCTTTATCTTCAAAAAGTTTCAAAATAACTGATTTTATCTTTATATTCTGTCTCATACTGGAGAATTCCAGCTGCCTTTTCTTTACATTTATAGCCAAGCTTGCCTATCTCCTATGCTAAAGTAATCTGCTTGAGAATTGGCCATCACACGTTGCAATTTCATCTGAACAGGTCCAAACTTTCCACAGAAACTAGAGTATAACACCTAGCGAAGAGTAAATTGCTGACAAAACGCAGACAACAAATAGCTGTGGGAATATATAAAGAACATATTGGAGGCAGAATACAAAGTGTTTTCAAGAAATGGAAAGTCTACATGTAATGCTAGATATTATACCCAAGTCTTTTCTTTAAATAGCTTACATTTTAGTATCACTTTTTGTGTATTTTTATACTCAAATTCAAATGGATCTGCTATACAATGAAAAAAAAAACAAACCAAAAAACAACGTTACAGGAGAAGAGGGAAAGACTGAGGAATAGTTCTTAAGCATTGCTTTCTCTCTGCAGATTAGCTTTGTGCTGAAGCTGACAGTTTCAGTGAAAGAAGTCATGTCTCTAATATGCTTCCACTCCCAGCAGGCTTTTGACATTAACTTAAAAAGAATTTAGATAAATGTAAAACCAAAGAGGAAAAATTAAAATAAAACACCTGATTTACTTTTACATTATTCCAGGTGGACAACAGTTTAATTCTGTTAATGTCAACAGAGCTAGAAATGGACAAAATTGGACTAATGAAGTGTTGAATCTGGTCTCTCAAAACATATCACATAAAAATTACACAACAATAACATAACATATCTTCTCTTCTAAAACAATGACTTATATAGACTTTTAATTACCTGTTCATGGGTGTTTTGAAGTGCAGTTGCTACAAGGTAGTCTCTCTTCACTGTGAAATGTATTTGACCTTTAGTCTTGTACACTGGTGAAGGTACTGAACTGTCTTAGATTTTGATATCAGAAAACAGTTTGATGTAGTTCCTAGTCTTCACTGAGATTAGAGGTCTTCATATAGAGGTACTTGGCATTGCAGAATTTGTTACTTTCATGAACATTTAGACAAATAACAATAACTCACAATACACTTCTAGCATTTTTTGAAAAAAAAAATCTTTCTAGAAAACAGTTTGGTGTGCTTGGAATTAGGACAAACACCATTATTTTAAAAAGAAAAGATTCTCCAAGCAGCTTAACAGCCAAGAAATCTGACTTGGCTTATCAGTAGTAGTGCCCAGGAACAAACAGAAGAACTGCAGCAACAGGATTTCTGATTTTCAAATGTGGTGACCATTGTCTCATCCTTTGGAAAACAATATTCTCAGCAGTATAGAGGACTGTACCCTCTTATATCTCAACAGTCACAGTTTACACTTCTCTGTGCCAAATAATTTAAGAAAAGTTCAATGGCTATTTCAGCCAGGAGCTCTGGCATGATGGCCTTCATACCACTGGTATTCTGGCAGAGGTCCCTACCCCACAGAACACAGTCAAGAGATGGGGATTACAGCTGAGCCCCAAACCAAACTGCTAGCTCCTGTGGAAAAAACAGCAGCTGTATAAAGGAGTTCAAGTCACTGTAGACAACCAGCTGAGGAGAATGTCTACTGTTCTACATGTTACTACAAGAAAAAAAATAAAATTAAATAGTCTTTGTTTAAAATGGGATATTGACAAATGTAATCTTCTACCCATCCTTTGTATATATGAGATCTCTGGCAGTTACGGACCCTCTC
>NW_010973041.1:2052782-2058513 GCF_000737465.1 Haliaeetus leucocephalus
ACAAATCAGTAACATTTCCCCCCTTTGAAAGTGTTGAAAATTATTTCAATACTTTCACATTATTTACATAACATTTATCCACTACTATTTTAAGAGTTAATATTTGTTTCAGCATATGTTGGTGGTGGACTGTATTCTGGTGGAATAATTGGAACCTCTCTCATGATCATGCGATTGACTGCAATTCTGTTAGTAAATTGCTCTTCAGACAAGCATATAGCAGCATGATCATCAAAAAGACAATTAGTAACAGAAGCAAAGTTTTGATTATGGATCGTACCCAAGAGCTTAGATTCAATCCTAACCCACTAAAAATTTTTCCCAGCCAATCTTCTGACATATCTTCTCGAATGGTTTCAGTTTCTTTTTCAATTTTGCTCAATAACTCCAAATCATGTTCTACGTCCTGAGTGACATTAGGAATATGAATACAACAATGGTCCAATCTATCCTTGAGGTATCCACACACTCCATGTTCTTTAAGTAAAAGTAGGTCTAAAGCCATTCTATTTTGAAGAGTCATCCTAGAAGTTGCTTGCAGCTGTATATTCAATTCCTTGAACCCTTTTTTTGTGATGTTTGCTAATTTTTCTACCTGACCTGTTAACTGATAGAGCCATTCTCTGTTTCTATATGAAGCTATAGGGTTCAAAAGGGATTCAAGAGCCCAGACAATTTTCACTCCTGTTGATGGTTCGTTCCATATATCATCATCTATTTCAGACCTCTTGGTTCGTTTCAACTTTAAATTCTCCAAGGGTCCTTTAAATGGCGATTTCTTCCAAATCAGACACAACGTTGGCATGCCTAAAGTGATTTGTTTTACTGTACCATCTAACGATAACTGTGTTGTCCAGGTTCCACCACTTAATGCCCAAACTAAATGTCCTGGACTCTGAATGGTAGATTTTCTGCAACTGAAAAAAGTTCCCCTTTTGGGTATAAATGTTTCAGTCAATTTGAGATCACTTTTAAGTCCTCTACACAAGCAGCCATATTTCAAGGCCGCAGCTAAAGGGGGAATTCTTTCGATTGCTGGGTCTTTAGTACTACAGTTGTAAATTTTCTCACATTTCCACCAAGATACTAGATTTTCTTTTTCCCGCAATGTACTCTTTCTGTCATCTACTGATGGCCAGACTGTATAAACTAATCCGTCCCAAGTAAAACACCAAGAAGTTTTGGCCATATATTGAAATTGAGACAGTATGGTCATAGACCATACTGAATCCCAACTGACTCTTTTTTCTGGTATAGTCTGATTAGTCTCACCACATTTCCATTCCATGATGCTCCGGCTCTCATTGGTTTTAACTCGTACATCATACGAGCACCACCCCATAGGACTACCCACTGTAAATATGTCTCCTATAGAAGAGGCTGGTGTAAAATGATGATTTAATAATTTCAGACAATCTTCTTCTCTGCCCATCCATTTCCATTGTTTTCTGATGACCTTCACCTGTTCAGGCCATTTAGTCACTGGGCTCTGTTTGCAGTGAGTGGTTTTGTTTTTATGTTCCAGGGTGGTTAAATTCATTGTTAGGATTCCCCAAGGAATAGATTCTCCTACTGCTCTTGGTATCGGCAAACAAGCAGTAATCTGGGTAACATTTTGAAAGCTGGCAAATCCCTTAATCAATCCTAACATCAAATTTTCTTCAGACAACTTCTTTGGAATGCTAATCAATTGTTTTGTTTCTATTTGTCTTTTGTTCCTAATCATTAAACCAGTCCCAGTTCCCACCAACATCATCTGCTGATCTACTACCAGGAAAACAATTACAAACAGATATGAAAAATTAGACATGTCTCATAGTCAGTGTTAAAGTCTTTGGATCACGGCTAATAATCTTCCATGGACTAGGTGCCTTCTTCACTCGAGTGTAGTGTATCCAAGCATCCGATTCTGCAATCTTAATAGCCGTGAAGGTGGTTAACAGTACCTGGAAGGGTCCTTTCCAGCGTTCCTGCAGGGGTTCGGAAGCCCACGTTTTCACATAGACATAATCTCCTGGTTGAAAGTCATGCACTGGAGCTTCCAGGGATAATGGTCTATTCCATACCACTGCTCTCCAAATTGCAGTCAAAGTTTTTCCTAAGGAAAGCAAATAGTTATACACATCTTGTTTCCCTTTTACATGCATGTTTGGATTAGGTTCTGGGGATTCATAAGGTTTTCCATACAATAATTCATAAGGACTGACTGAGGTTCCACTCTTTGGCTGTACTCTGATTCGTAATAATGCCAATGGAAGTGCTTGAGGCCATTTTAAATTAGTCTCTTGACAAATTTTACTTATTTGCCTTTTTAAGGTTTGATTCATTCTTTCTACTTTCCCACTGGATTGTGGCCTCCATGGGATATACAAATCCCATGTGATACCCAAAATTTTGCTAACATTTTGGACTACTTCTGCAACAAAGTGTGGACCTCTGTCAGAAGAAATCCCAATAGGAACTCCAAACCTTGGAATTATTTCTTGTAGTAACCACTTTACTACTTCCTTTGCTTGTGTGGAACGACAGGGAAAAGCCTCCGGCCATCCTGTAAAAGTATCAACCCCCACCAGGATGTATCGATACCCATTTTGCCTAGGTAGTTCTGAAAAATCTACTTGCCAATAATCTCCAGGCTCTGTACCAGATTTTATTCGACCCATTTGAACCTTTTTCCTGATTACTGGATTATTTTTCAAACATACTTCACATTTTGCAATTATTATTTTAGCCATTCCTAACATTTTGAGCGATACCACCTGTTTTTGCAAAGAAGTTACTAAGGCTTCTGCTCCCCAGTGGCATTCCTGATGCTTTGTTTGAATTATTTCTCTCATCAAAAAGGGTGGAACTACTACCTGCCCTTTAGGTGTTACCCACCATCCGGCTAGGTTTTTCTTAGCATTTAATAATTGACCTAACTTATTATCCTCTTCTGAATATTTTGGTTTTTCCCTAGGAAGGGTTACTGTTTTGGAAGGAATTAATGCCATTTGGAATGCTCGTTCCTTTGCTACCTTTCTTGCCGTTCGGTCGGCTAAATTATTTCCAACAATTTCCTTTGTGTTTCCAATTTGGTGTGCTTTACAGTGCATGATTGCTACCTGATCTGGTTTTTGAACTGCTTGTAATAATTGTAAAATTTCATCTTGGTGTTTAATATTTGATCCCTGAGAGGACAATAATCCTCTCTCTTTCCACAATGCTCCATGGACATGTACCACTCCAAAAGCATATTTTGAGTCTGTCCAGATGTTTACTTTCTTCTTTTCGCTCAGTTCTAAAGCTCGAATCAAAGCAATAAGTTCCGCTTTCTGAGCTGAGGTTGTACTTGCCAATGCTCCTGCTTCTATAACTGTGGTGTCTGTTGTTACCGCATATCCAGCGTATTGGACTCCTTGCTCCACAAAGCTGCTACCATCTGTATACAGTTCCCAGTCCGGTCGCTCCAATGGTACATCCTTCAAATCTTCACGACTGGAATAAACGTACTCAATAGCAGCCAAGCAATCATGTTCCAATTGTCCTTCTTCCTGTATGGAACTTAAAAACACCGCTGGATTTACCAGGTTAGTTGTTTTTAAAATTACATCATCTTGTTGAGTTAATATTACCTGGTACTTCATCATTCTGCTCGGAGATAGCCAGTGTCCCCCCTTTTGTTCTAAAACAGTTTTCACCATGTGTGGGACATAGACTGTTATTGTTTTTCCCAAAGTCAATTTCCGAGCTTCTTGTATGATCATTACTGTTGCAGCCACTGCTCGAAGGCAATTTGGCCACCCTTTACTCACTGTGTCCAGTTGTTTGGAGAAGTATCCGACTGGTCGTTTCCAGCTTCCCATCTTCTGGGTTAACACACCAAGCGCCAGGTGTTGTCTTTCATGAACAAACAACTGAAAATCTTTAGTTAAATCAGGAAGGCCCAAAGCAGGTGCAGACATTAAAGCGTGTTTTAACTCTATAAAGGCCATTTGCTGTTTTGGACCCCAAACAAAAGAAGAGTTCTTTTGGGCCTCATACAATGGTTTAGCTATTAGACCATAGTTCATGATCCAAAGACGACACCACCCTGCCATTCCCAAAAACGCTCTAAGTTCATGGATATTTTTCGGCTCAGGTATACCACAAATGGTTTCTTTGCGACCTTTTCCCAATTGTCACTGCCCTTTTGAAATCTCAAAGCCCAGATATATCACAGTCTGACATGCTATTTGGGCTTTCTTCCTGGATACCTTGTACCCATTTAGTCCCAGAAAATTCAAGAGGTCAATGGTTACCTGTATGCAGGTAGATCTTTCTTCTGTAGCAATCAGTATGTCATCCACATATTGTAGAAGTAAATGTTCAGGCCTTGGTTTGTCCTGTTTCCAGATTTCAAGCTCTTTTGCCAGCTGGTTTCCAAAAATTGTCGGGCTATTTTTAAATCCTTGGGGTAGTCTTGTCCATGTCAACTGCATCTTTCGCCCAGTTTGTGGATTTTCCCATTCGAAAGCAAACAACTTTCTGCTTTCCTTCTCCAAGGGTATGCAAAAGAAAGCATCTTTCAAATCAAGCACTGTAAACCACTGATGAGTCTCCTTTAACGCTGTTAACAACGTATAAGGATTTGCAACCACAGGATATATGTCCTTGGCTATTTGATTCACTGCTCTCAAATCTTGCACTATCCTATATTCACCCGAGGGTTTTCTAACTGGTAAAATAGGAGTATTATATTCAGATTCACATTCCTCCAAAATTTTGTACTCTAAAAATTTGTCAATCAATTTCTTCAGCTCCTGCCTAACTTCTGGTTTGATTGGGTATTGTTTAATTTTTACTGTTCCTACATTTTCTTTTAAATCTATTTTTACAGGTGCTGCTAATTTTGATTTACCAGGAATATCTGTTTCCCATACTGTAGGGATCACTGCAAAATCCACCTCTGGTGGAATTTCCTGCTCCTCCACTTTTTCTTGTATCATCAAGATTTCTCCTGTTCTTGACTCAGGTATTTTCAAAAAAAGTTCTCCTTCCTCAAAAACAATTTGTGCATTTAATTTAGAAAACAAATCTCTTCCTAACAAGGGTATCGGACATTCTGGTACATACAAAAATTCATGCGTAATTATTTTATTTCCAAATTTCAAATCCAGAGGTTGCAGGAATGGTCTGTTTTCTTCTTTCCCTGTTGCTCCTATTATGTTTGCTGGTTTTGCTCCAATTTTTCCTTTACATGTATTTAATACCGAAAATGTTGCTCCTGTATCCACTAAAAATTTAACTTCCTTTTCTCCCAGCTTAATTATAACCAGAGGCTCAGCTGGGTTCCCCTCCGGTCCTCTTCATTCATCCAAAACCATCATTCTGGCTACCTCCTTCTGAATATTTCCTCCTGAACACTGCTCATTTTTAGGACAATCTTTTTTCTAATGTCCTTCCTCCCTACACAAAGCACACTGATTCACTCCTAAGGGGGTGTTAAAATTCCGATTGCTAAAATTCATTGATCCTCCCCATCCACAAACACCTCATCCTCTTCCTCCACCTCGTCCTCTGCCTGCTGTTCCTGCTATTACGGCCAACAATCTATTTTCTCTGATTTTCCTCTCTTCTTTTTCCCTGTTATTATATACTTTCCATGCTGCCTCCAACATTTTATTCAGACTCCTTGAATCCTCTCCCTCCAGCTTCTGAAGTTTCTTTCTTATGTCCGGTGCCAATTGTCCCATAAAAATCAAAGCCAACT
>NW_010973041.1:2058564-2060227 GCF_000737465.1 Haliaeetus leucocephalus
TGCGGATCCCCAGACGGAAAATTCTGCTCTGTTGTTCCACCTGTTGTCCCACTCAATACAGCCACTTCTGCCTGTGCTTTGCCAGTCTTTAGTACCATCTGCTTTTCTGTATCATCTAGCAAATTATCCAAGATCACCTGTAAATCACTCCAGTCCGGATTCTGTGTTCTAATTATAGTATCCACCACTCTGCCTACTCTCTCAGGATCTTCTCTATATACTCCAGCTGCCTGCTTCCAAGCCATCAAGTCTGTAACCGAAAAGGGCACCTTTACATACACCGGCCCACTGTTACCAACTCCCTGCCACAGGGGAGCTATTGTTGCTATCGTTTGTGTCTGCTGTCGGGTCCTTCGAGAAATGGGGGTGTGAATTACAACTTCAGACGGTCCTTCCCCCACATCCTCTATTCCACTACTTTCTGGTTCTTCCATCTGTTCTCTATGCTCTCGACCCCAATTTATTCCTCTCCTGGGAGGGGATATATCCCAACTCTGGCCCTTCATCCTCTTTGGGGGCAGTTATTTTCTTTAAACACTCTTTTCCAACATCACATGCCAAACCACATTTCTTTTCTTTCTTATCAGAAGTCATAGCCATTACCAAATTGTCCCTACTAGTCAGCTTACATTCATTCTGCCAATCCCGTCTCTGTCTTAAATAAAAAATAAATCCACATATGGTATTTCACTCCACTTCCCTTCTCTTCTACAAAACAACATTAACTGCAGAATGGTGTTATAATTCAGTGTCCCATTCATGGGCCACTTTTCCTGATCCTCTAATATATACAGAGGCCACCAATGATTACAGTACTCAATCATCTGACTTTTCCGCAAATCATCATGCAATTCACCCCAATGTGCTAACAAACATCCCAAAGGAGATGTTTTCGGTATCTTTCCATCAGTAGATAAATTTCCCATACTCTTACTCTTAAATAATTTGGCCAATGCCGTTACGTTTATACCCACTACTAAATATCTATTAAATATATATCGAATATCAAAAATCAATAATCAATTATCAAATGTCAGATGCCAAACCAAATATCAAATGCCAAGTATCAAGTACAAAGTTTCAAATACCAAATACATATATTAAATGCCAGATATCAAGTGAATACAAATAACAATTGTTGCCAGGTAATGGAGTCCACCTGCTTGTCTAGGGCACGGACAGAACCGACTTCCCTAGGCAAGAGTCATAACCAATATCCCCTGGCAAGATTATTAACCCACAAAATGTATTCACCCTTTTAAAACTTCCAACCTCAGTTGGAGGCACTACGTCTCACGCTTACAAAACTCACACTCACATATAACACACTATACCACACTCTTAATTCTGATTTGTGATACACACAAAATATCTCACAAAGATACACATACACTCTCAAAATTCCTTGGAATCGGGACTCAAACCCAAAGTTTCCAAAATGCTTTTGAAGCTGGGACTCTAACCCAGAATCCTCAAAAGTTGTGGGACTCTAACCCACTCCCAAATTGTCCAACCCAGCAATAGCTTTCGCTTATGTCTTACGGGCAGACGCCTAGGCTTTCACTTCAGGATCCTTTAGTCCAACCCTGCGCAGCTTTCGCCGCATCTGACAGGCAAGACGATACTGGTGGGACTCTAACCCACTGGGGGGACTCTAACCCCA